>NC_134261.1:10735678-10740678 GCF_965152275.1 Natator depressus
GCGTGCCTGGAGAAGGACCGTCGGGCACGGCGGGGGACCGCAGCGCGCCCCTGCTCGCTCTCGCGACGTGTTTGGCCCTGCCGAGCCTCGCGGCTCCCTGGGTTTTCGGACCCCTGGGTGGGCTGCCGGAGCCGCTCGACCTCGCAGGGCGGAGATCTCGGCCGGCTGGCCCCACGGCGCGGAGGGCCGGGCACGCGCCCGGGCCCCCCCCCAAAGGAGGAAAGTCCCAATCGGCCCCAGGATCCGGGGACGCGAAGAGGAAGAGGGACCCGATCCGCCTGAACGCCAGACGCCCCCTGCGGTCGGGGGCGCCGGCCCGCGAAGGACCCTTCCCGTCGCGAACGTGAGCGCCACATCGATCGGAAGGCGAGAGAGGAGCGGGCCCCCCCTCCCTCCGGGGGGCGCCGACAGTCGGAGTTCGCATCCCGGCCACCGGGCCTGCACCGGGGGTGCGAGGGGACGACGGGGTCCCCGGAGGAAAAGAGCCGGAAAAGGGGGGGCTCGGGGGGGCCGGGGGCCGCCCCACCTGCCAACGTGCCCCTGTCCCCCCTCACAAGATCGGGTACAACGCGCAGATTGGTCCCCGAGGCTCATCTCTGGTTCTCACAGGTTCCGAAAAACCTGTTCTCAGAAATCTCCTCGCACCCGTCAAAATGAACTAGTCGAAAAATCCAACCGCCAATTTAGGGGGACCAATCTGAAATCCTATCCGACCTCCTGGTTCTCTCGGTCGGCCGAGGGCACTTTTGGCGACCCCATCCGGACTTCCGTGAGACTGCCGGCCATCAGGTCAACCCGTCACTTTGAATGGGGTTGACCTGATGGCCGAGCAGGGACTTAGACATTTTTTCAGCCTTTTCCTCGGGGTTGACCTGGTGTCCCGGGGGGACTTAGACATTTTTTTCAGCCTTTTCCTCCGGGTTGACCTGGTGTCCCGGGGGGACTTAGACATTTTTTCAGCCTTTTCCTCCGGGTTGACCTGGTGTCCCGGGGGGACTTAGACTTTTTTTCAGCCTTTTCCTCCGGGTTGACCTGGTGTCCCGGGGGGACTTAGACTTTTTTTCAGCCTTTTCCTCCGGGTTGACCTGGTGTCCCGGGGGGACTTAGACATTTTTTTCAGCCTTTTCCTCCGGGTTGACCTGGTGTCCCGGGGGGACTTAGACTTTTTTTCAGCCTTTTCCTCCGGGTTGACCTGGTGTCCCGGGGGGACTTAGACTTTTTTTCAGCCTTTTCCTCCGGGTTGACCTGGTGTCCCGGGGGGACTTAGACTTTTTTTCAGCCTTTTCCTCCGGGTTGACCTGGTGTCCCGGGGGGACTTAGACTTTTTTTCAGCCTTTTCCTCCGGGTTGACCTGGTGTCCCGGGGGGACTTAGACATTTTTTTCAGCCTTTTCCTCCGGGTTGACCTGGTGTCCCGGGGGGACTTAGACTTTTTTTCAGCCTTTTCCTCCGGGTTGACCTGGTGTCCCGGGGGGACTTAGACATTTTTTTCAGCCTTTTCCTCCGGGTTGACCTGGTGTCCCGGGGGGACTTAGACATTTTTTTCAGCCTTTTCCTCCGGGCTGACCTGGTGGCCGAGCGTCTCGCCGTCCGCGGCCGGAGCTAGAGATGCCCCCCCCCCCCCAGGCCAGCCTGCGAAGCCGCGGCCAGGATCGGGCCCCTGGAAGTCTGACTAAAAATTTTCACCGACCCCAAAAACGGTTAGGGGGGGCCTCATAAAGCCTCCGGAGCGAAAAAAAAAAAAACGGAAAAAAGGATCGGGCCCACCCGAGGCAGGGGAGTCAGTAAGGGAAAGGGGACGAGGCGGCCCGGAGCCGGGTGCCCGGAGCCGGGTGCCGGCGGCCAGGATCGGGCCCCTGGAAGTCTGAAAAATTTTTTTCACCGACCCCCAAAGTGGTATTGGGGGGGGCTCATAAAGCCTCCGGAGCGAAAAAAAAAAAAAACGGAAAAAAGGATCGGGCCCACCCGAGGCAGGGGAGTCAGTAAGGGAAAGGGGACGAGGCGGCCCGGAGCCGGGTGCCCGGAGCCGGGTGCCCGCGGCCAGGATCGGGCCCCTGGAAGTCTGAAAAAAAATTTTTCACCGACCCCCAAAGTGGTGTTGGGGGGGGCTCACGAAGCCTCCGGAGCGGAAAAAAAAAAACGGAAAAAAGGATCGGGCCCACCCGAGGCAGCGGAGTCAGTAAGGGAAAGGGGACGAGGCGGCCCGGAGCCGGGTGCCCGGAGCCGGGTGCCCGCGGCCAGGATCGGGCCCCTGGAAGTCTGAAAAAAAAATTTTCACCGACCCCCAAAGGGGTGTTGGGGGGGGGCTCATGAAGCCTCCGGAGCGAAAAAAAAAAACGGAAAAAAGGATCGGGCCCACCCGAGGCAGGGGAGTCAGTAAGGGAAAGGGGACGAGGCGGACCGGAGCCGAGTGCCTACGGCCATACCGGACGGAAGGCCCCCGATCCCGTCCGATCTCGGAAGGTAAACCGTCCCGGGCCTGGCTAGTACTTGGATGGGTGACCGCCTGGGAATCCCAGGTGCCGTAGGCAGCTTTTCCCGCTGCGAGCCAGCTCTCTCCTTTTCTGGGGAACAAGGGCAGGGTCGCCCTGCCAGGGGCCCTGGGGCTGAAGTCCCTGCCGGCCACCAGGTCAACCCGGAGCCTGCCCCTCTGCGGCCAGCAGGTCAACCCCATACCGGCAGGGGGTTGACCTGGTGGCCGGGAAGCAGAGCGGCCAGCAGGTCAACCCCATACATTCAGCGGGTTGACCTGGTGGACGGGAAGGAAAGCGGCCAGCAGGTCAACCCCATACTTTCAGCGGGTTGACCTGGTGGCCGGGAAGGAAAGCGGCCAGCAGGTCAACCCCATACATTCAGCGGGTTGACCTGGTGGCCGGGAAGGAAAGCGGCCAGCAGGTCAACCCCATACATTCAGCGGGTTGACCTGGTGGCCGGGAAGGAAAGCGGCCAGCAGGTCAACCCCATACATTCAGCGGGTTGACCTGGTGGCCGGGAAGGAAAGCGGCCAGCAGGTCAACCCCATACATTCAGCGGGTTGACCTGGTGGCCGGGAAGGAAAGCGGCCAGCAGGTCAACCCCATACATTCAGCGGGTTGACCTGGTGGCCCGAAAGCAAACCGGCCACCAGGTCAACCCGGAGCCTGCCCCCGCGGGCAGGGGCCAAGCGGACCCCCCTCCGCCCGGGCTTGCCCTGCTCCGAGCCGGGGCTTAATCCCCGTCCGGCCACCAGGTCAACCCGGAGCCTGCCCCTCTGCGGCCAGCAGGTCAACCCCATGCCGGCAGCGGGTTGACCTGGTGGCCGGGAAGGAAAGCGGCCACCAGGTCAACCCCATACTTTCAGCGGGTTGACCTGGTGGCCGGGAAGGAAAGCGGCCACCAGGTCAACCCCATACTTTCAGCGGGTTGACCTGGTGGCCGGGAAGGAAAGCGGCCAGCAGGTCAACCCCATACATTCAGCGGGTTGACCTGGTGGCCGGGAAGGAAAGCGGCCAGCAGGTCAACCCCATACATTCAGCGGGTTGACCTGGTGGCCGGGAAGGAAAGCGGCCAGCAGGTCAACCCCATACATTCAGCGGGTTGACCTGGTGGCCGGGAAGGAAAGCGGCCAGCAGGTCAACCCCATACATTCAGCGGGTTGACCTGGTGGCCGGGAAGGAAAGCGGCCAGCAGGTCAACCCCATACATTCAGCGGGTTGACCTGGTGGCCGGGAAGGAAAGCGGCCAGCAGGTCAACCCCATACATTCAGCGGGTTGACCTGGTGGCCGGGAAGGAAAGCGGCCAGCAGGTCAACCCCATACATTCAGCGGGTTGACCTGGTGGCCGGGAAGAAAAGCGGCCAGCAGGTCAACCCCATACATTCAGCGGGTTGACCTGGTGGCCGGGAAGGAAAGCGGCCAGCAGGTCAACCCCATACATTCAGCGGGTTGACCTGGTGGCCGGGAAGGAAAGCGGCCAGCAGGTCAACCCCATACATTCAGCGGGTTGACCTGGTGGCCGGGAAGAAAAGCGGCCAGCAGGTCAACCCCATACATTCAGCGGGTTGACCTGGTGGCCGGGAAGGAAAGCGGCCAGCAGGTCAACCCCATACATTCAGCGGGTTGACCTGGTGGCCGGGAAGGAAAGCGGCCACCAGGTCAACCCCATACAGGCAGCGGGTTGACCTGGTGGCCCGAAAGCAAACCGGCCACCAGGTCAACCCGGAGCCTGCCCCCGCGGGCAGGGGCCGGCATACCCCCGTCCGTCCGGGGTCGCCCTGCCCCGGGCTCCGGGCTTAAGTCCCGAGCGGCCACCAGGTCAACCCGGAGCCTGCCCCCGCGGGCAGGGGCCGGCGGACCCCCGTCCGTCCGGGGTCGCCCTGCCCCGGGCTCCGGGCTTATTCCCCGTCCGGCCACCAGGTCAACCCGGAGCCTGCCCCCGCGGGCAGGGGCCAGGCGGAGCCCCGTCCGTCCGGGGTCGCCCTGCCCCGGGCTCCGGGCTTAAGTCCCGAGCGGCCACCAGGTCAACCCGGAGCCAGCCCCCGCGGGCAGGGGCCGGCGGAGCCCCGTCCGTCCGGGGTCGCCCTGCCCCGGGCTCCGGGCTTAATTCCCGTCCGGCCACCAGGTCAACCCGGAGCCTGCCCCCGCGGGCAGGGGCCAGGCGGACCCCCGTCCGTCCGGGGTCGCCCTGCCCCGGGCTCCGGGCTTAATTCTCCTCCGGCCACCAGGTCAACCCGGAGCCTGCCCCCGCGGGCAGGGGCCAGGCGGACCCCCGTCCGTCCGGGGTCGCCCTGCCCCGGGCTCCGGGCTTAATTCTCCTCCGGCCACCAGGTCAACCCGGAGCCTGCCCCCGCGGGCAGGGGCCGGCGGACCCCCGTCCGTCCGGGGTCGCCCTGCCCCGGGCTCCGGGCTTAATTCCCGTCCGGCCACCAGGTCAACCCGGAGCCTGCCCCCGCGGGCAGGGGCCAGGCGGACCCCCGTCCGCCCGGGCTTGCCCTGCTCCGAGCCGGGGCTTAATCCCCGTCC
>NC_134261.1:10753178-10755678 GCF_965152275.1 Natator depressus
GGGTTGACCTGGTGTCCCGGGGGGACTTAGACTTTTTTTCAGCCTTTTCCTCCGGGTTGACCTGGTGTCCCGGGGGGACTTAGACATTTTTTTCAGCCTTTTCCTCCGGGTTGACCTGGTGTCCCGGGGGGACTTAGACATTTTTTTCAGCCTTTTCCTCCGGGCTGACCTGGTGGCCGAGCGTCTCGCCGTCCGCGGCCGGAGCTAGAGATGCCCCCCCCCCCCCAGGCCAGCCTGCGAAGCCGCGGCCAGGATCGGGCCCCTGGAAGTCTGACTAAAAATTTTCACCGACCCCAAAAACGGTTAGGGGGGGCCTCATAAAGCCTCCGGAGCGAAAAAAAAAAAAACGGAAAAAAGGATCGGGCCCACCCGAGGCAGGGGAGTCAGTAAGGGAAAGGGGACGAGGCGGCCCGGAGCCGGGTGCCCGGAGCCGGGTGCCGGCGGCCAGGATCGGGCCCCTGGAAGTCTGAAAAATTTTTTTCACCGACCCCCAAAGTGGTATTGGGGGGGGCTCATAAAGCCTCCGGAGCGAAAAAAAAAAAAAACGGAAAAAAGGATCGGGCCCACCCGAGGCAGGGGAGTCAGTAAGGGAAAGGGGACGAGGCGGCCCGGAGCCGGGTGCCCGGAGCCGGGTGCCCGCGGCCAGGATCGGGCCCCTGGAAGTCTGAAAAAAAATTTTTCACCGACCCCCAAAGTGGTGTTGGGGGGGGCTCACGAAGCCTCCGGAGCGGAAAAAAAAAAACGGAAAAAAGGATCGGGCCCACCCGAGGCAGCGGAGTCAGTAAGGGAAAGGGGACGAGGCGGCCCGGAGCCGGGTGCCCGGAGCCGGGTGCCCGCGGCCAGGATCGGGCCCCTGGAAGTCTGAAAAAAAAATTTTCACCGACCCCCAAAGGGGTGTTGGGGGGGGGCTCATGAAGCCTCCGGAGCGAAAAAAAAAAACGGAAAAAAGGATCGGGCCCACCCGAGGCAGGGGAGTCAGTAAGGGAAAGGGGACGAGGCGGACCGGAGCCGAGTGCCTACGGCCATACCGGACGGAAGGCCCCCGATCCCGTCCGATCTCGGAAGGTAAACCGTCCCGGGCCTGGCTAGTACTTGGATGGGTGACCGCCTGGGAATCCCAGGTGCCGTAGGCAGCTTTTCCCGCTGCGAGCCAGCTCTCTCCTTTTCTGGGGAACAAGGGCAGGGTCGCCCTGCCAGGGGCCCTGGGGCTGAAGTCCCTGCCGGCCACCAGGTCAACCCGGAGCCTGCCCCTCTGCGGCCAGCAGGTCAACCCCATACCGGCAGGGGGTTGACCTGGTGGCCGGGAAGCAGAGCGGCCAGCAGGTCAACCCCATACATTCAGCGGGTTGACCTGGTGGACGGGAAGGAAAGCGGCCAGCAGGTCAACCCCATACTTTCAGCGGGTTGACCTGGTGGCCGGGAAGGAAAGCGGCCAGCAGGTCAACCCCATACATTCAGCGGGTTGACCTGGTGGCCGGGAAGGAAAGCGGCCAGCAGGTCAACCCCATACATTCAGCGGGTTGACCTGGTGGCCGGGAAGGAAAGCGGCCAGCAGGTCAACCCCATACATTCAGCGGGTTGACCTGGTGGCCGGGAAGGAAAGCGGCCAGCAGGTCAACCCCATACATTCAGCGGGTTGACCTGGTGGCCGGGAAGGAAAGCGGCCAGCAGGTCAACCCCATACATTCAGCGGGTTGACCTGGTGGCCCGAAAGCAAACCGGCCACCAGGTCAACCCGGAGCCTGCCCCCGCGGGCAGGGGCCAAGCGGACCCCCCTCCGCCCGGGCTTGCCCTGCTCCGAGCCGGGGCTTAATCCCCGTCCGGCCACCAGGTCAACCCGGAGCCTGCCCCTCTGCGGCCAGCAGGTCAACCCCATGCCGGCAGCGGGTTGACCTGGTGGCCGGGAAGGAAAGCGGCCACCAGGTCAACCCCATACTTTCAGCGGGTTGACCTGGTGGCCGGGAAGGAAAGCGGCCACCAGGTCAACCCCATACTTTCAGCGGGTTGACCTGGTGGCCGGGAAGGAAAGCGGCCAGCAGGTCAACCCCATACATTCAGCGGGTTGACCTGGTGGCCGGGAAGGAAAGCGGCCAGCAGGTCAACCCCATACATTCAGCGGGTTGACCTGGTGGCCGGGAAGGAAAGCGGCCAGCAGGTCAACCCCATACATTCAGCGGGTTGACCTGGTGGCCGGGAAGGAAAGCGGCCAGCAGGTCAACCCCATACATTCAGCGGGTTGACCTGGTGGCCGGGAAGGAAAGCGGCCAGCAGGTCAACCCCATACATTCAGCGGGTTGACCTGGTGGCCGGGAAGGAAAGCGGCCAGCAGGTCAACCCCATACATTCAGCGGGTTGACCTGGTGGCCGGGAAGGAAAGCGGCCAGCAGGTCAACCCCATACATTCAGCGGGTTGACCTGGTGGCCGGGAAGAAAAGCGGCCAGCAGGTCAACCCCATACATTCAGCGGGTTGACCTGGTGGCCGGGAAGGAAAGCGGCCAG
>NC_134261.1:10768178-10773178 GCF_965152275.1 Natator depressus
CCCCTGCGGTCGGGGGCGCCGGCCCGCGAAGGACCCTTCCCGTCGCGAACGTGAGCGCCACATCGATCGGAAGGCGAGAGAGGAGCGGGCCCCCCCTCCCTCCGGGGGGCGCCGACAGTCGGAGTTCGCATCCCGGCCACCGGGCCTGCACCGGGGGTGCGAGGGGACGACGGGGTCCCCGGAGGAAAAGAGCCGGAAAAGGGGGGGCTCGGGGGGGCCGGGGGCCGCCCCACCTGCCAACGTGCCCCTGTCCCCCCTCACAAGATCGGGTACAACGCGCAGATTGGTCCCCGAGGCTCATCTCTGGTTCTCACAGGTTCCGAAAAACCTGTTCTCAGAAATCTCCTCGCACCCGTCAAAATGAACTAGTCGAAAAATCCAACCGCCAATTTAGGGGGACCAATCTGAAATCCTATCCGACCTCCTGGTTCTCTCGGTCGGCCGAGGGCACTTTTGGCGACCCCATCCGGACTTCCGTGAGACTGCCGGCCATCAGGTCAACCCGTCACTTTGAATGGGGTTGACCTGATGGCCGAGCAGGGACTTAGACATTTTTTCAGCCTTTTCCTCGGGGTTGACCTGGTGTCCCGGGGGGACTTAGACATTTTTTTCAGCCTTTTCCTCCGGGTTGACCTGGTGTCCCGGGGGGACTTAGACATTTTTTCAGCCTTTTCCTCCGGGTTGACCTGGTGTCCCGGGGGGACTTAGACTTTTTTTCAGCCTTTTCCTCCGGGTTGACCTGGTGTCCCGGGGGGACTTAGACTTTTTTTCAGCCTTTTCCTCCGGGTTGACCTGGTGTCCCGGGGGGACTTAGACATTTTTTTCAGCCTTTTCCTCCGGGTTGACCTGGTGTCCCGGGGGGACTTAGACTTTTTTTCAGCCTTTTCCTCCGGGTTGACCTGGTGTCCCGGGGGGACTTAGACTTTTTTTCAGCCTTTTCCTCCGGGTTGACCTGGTGTCCCGGGGGGACTTAGACTTTTTTTCAGCCTTTTCCTCCGGGTTGACCTGGTGTCCCGGGGGGACTTAGACTTTTTTTCAGCCTTTTCCTCCGGGTTGACCTGGTGTCCCGGGGGGACTTAGACATTTTTTTCAGCCTTTTCCTCCGGGTTGACCTGGTGTCCCGGGGGGACTTAGACTTTTTTTCAGCCTTTTCCTCCGGGTTGACCTGGTGTCCCGGGGGGACTTAGACATTTTTTTCAGCCTTTTCCTCCGGGTTGACCTGGTGTCCCGGGGGGACTTAGACATTTTTTTCAGCCTTTTCCTCCGGGCTGACCTGGTGGCCGAGCGTCTCGCCGTCCGCGGCCGGAGCTAGAGATGCCCCCCCCCCCCCAGGCCAGCCTGCGAAGCCGCGGCCAGGATCGGGCCCCTGGAAGTCTGACTAAAAATTTTCACCGACCCCAAAAACGGTTAGGGGGGGCCTCATAAAGCCTCCGGAGCGAAAAAAAAAAAAACGGAAAAAAGGATCGGGCCCACCCGAGGCAGGGGAGTCAGTAAGGGAAAGGGGACGAGGCGGCCCGGAGCCGGGTGCCCGGAGCCGGGTGCCGGCGGCCAGGATCGGGCCCCTGGAAGTCTGAAAAATTTTTTTCACCGACCCCCAAAGTGGTATTGGGGGGGGCTCATAAAGCCTCCGGAGCGAAAAAAAAAAAAAACGGAAAAAAGGATCGGGCCCACCCGAGGCAGGGGAGTCAGTAAGGGAAAGGGGACGAGGCGGCCCGGAGCCGGGTGCCCGGAGCCGGGTGCCCGCGGCCAGGATCGGGCCCCTGGAAGTCTGAAAAAAAATTTTTCACCGACCCCCAAAGTGGTGTTGGGGGGGGCTCACGAAGCCTCCGGAGCGGAAAAAAAAAAACGGAAAAAAGGATCGGGCCCACCCGAGGCAGCGGAGTCAGTAAGGGAAAGGGGACGAGGCGGCCCGGAGCCGGGTGCCCGGAGCCGGGTGCCCGCGGCCAGGATCGGGCCCCTGGAAGTCTGAAAAAAAAATTTTCACCGACCCCCAAAGGGGTGTTGGGGGGGGGCTCATGAAGCCTCCGGAGCGAAAAAAAAAAACGGAAAAAAGGATCGGGCCCACCCGAGGCAGGGGAGTCAGTAAGGGAAAGGGGACGAGGCGGACCGGAGCCGAGTGCCTACGGCCATACCGGACGGAAGGCCCCCGATCCCGTCCGATCTCGGAAGGTAAACCGTCCCGGGCCTGGCTAGTACTTGGATGGGTGACCGCCTGGGAATCCCAGGTGCCGTAGGCAGCTTTTCCCGCTGCGAGCCAGCTCTCTCCTTTTCTGGGGAACAAGGGCAGGGTCGCCCTGCCAGGGGCCCTGGGGCTGAAGTCCCTGCCGGCCACCAGGTCAACCCGGAGCCTGCCCCTCTGCGGCCAGCAGGTCAACCCCATACCGGCAGGGGGTTGACCTGGTGGCCGGGAAGCAGAGCGGCCAGCAGGTCAACCCCATACATTCAGCGGGTTGACCTGGTGGACGGGAAGGAAAGCGGCCAGCAGGTCAACCCCATACTTTCAGCGGGTTGACCTGGTGGCCGGGAAGGAAAGCGGCCAGCAGGTCAACCCCATACATTCAGCGGGTTGACCTGGTGGCCGGGAAGGAAAGCGGCCAGCAGGTCAACCCCATACATTCAGCGGGTTGACCTGGTGGCCGGGAAGGAAAGCGGCCAGCAGGTCAACCCCATACATTCAGCGGGTTGACCTGGTGGCCGGGAAGGAAAGCGGCCAGCAGGTCAACCCCATACATTCAGCGGGTTGACCTGGTGGCCGGGAAGGAAAGCGGCCAGCAGGTCAACCCCATACATTCAGCGGGTTGACCTGGTGGCCCGAAAGCAAACCGGCCACCAGGTCAACCCGGAGCCTGCCCCCGCGGGCAGGGGCCAAGCGGACCCCCCTCCGCCCGGGCTTGCCCTGCTCCGAGCCGGGGCTTAATCCCCGTCCGGCCACCAGGTCAACCCGGAGCCTGCCCCTCTGCGGCCAGCAGGTCAACCCCATGCCGGCAGCGGGTTGACCTGGTGGCCGGGAAGGAAAGCGGCCACCAGGTCAACCCCATACTTTCAGCGGGTTGACCTGGTGGCCGGGAAGGAAAGCGGCCACCAGGTCAACCCCATACTTTCAGCGGGTTGACCTGGTGGCCGGGAAGGAAAGCGGCCAGCAGGTCAACCCCATACATTCAGCGGGTTGACCTGGTGGCCGGGAAGGAAAGCGGCCAGCAGGTCAACCCCATACATTCAGCGGGTTGACCTGGTGGCCGGGAAGGAAAGCGGCCAGCAGGTCAACCCCATACATTCAGCGGGTTGACCTGGTGGCCGGGAAGGAAAGCGGCCAGCAGGTCAACCCCATACATTCAGCGGGTTGACCTGGTGGCCGGGAAGGAAAGCGGCCAGCAGGTCAACCCCATACATTCAGCGGGTTGACCTGGTGGCCGGGAAGGAAAGCGGCCAGCAGGTCAACCCCATACATTCAGCGGGTTGACCTGGTGGCCGGGAAGAAAAGCGGCCAGCAGGTCAACCCCATACATTCAGCGGGTTGACCTGGTGGCCGGGAAGGAAAGCGGCCAGCAGGTCAACCCCATACATTCAGCGGGTTGACCTGGTGGCCGGGAAGGAAAGCGGCCAGCAGGTCAACCCCATACATTCAGCGGGTTGACCTGGTGGCCGGGAAGAAAAGCGGCCAGCAGGTCAACCCCATACATTCAGCGGGTTGACCTGGTGGCCGGGAAGGAAAGCGGCCAGCAGGTCAACCCCATACATTCAGCGGGTTGACCTGGTGGCCGGGAAGGAAAGCGGCCACCAGGTCAACCCCATACAGGCAGCGGGTTGACCTGGTGGCCCGAAAGCAAACCGGCCACCAGGTCAACCCGGAGCCTGCCCCCGCGGGCAGGGGCCGGCATACCCCCGTCCGTCCGGGGTCGCCCTGCCCCGGGCTCCGGGCTTAAGTCCCGAGCGGCCACCAGGTCAACCCGGAGCCTGCCCCCGCGGGCAGGGGCCGGCGGACCCCCGTCCGTCCGGGGTCGCCCTGCCCCGGGCTCCGGGCTTATTCCCCGTCCGGCCACCAGGTCAACCCGGAGCCTGCCCCCGCGGGCAGGGGCCAGGCGGAGCCCCGTCCGTCCGGGGTCGCCCTGCCCCGGGCTCCGGGCTTAAGTCCCGAGCGGCCACCAGGTCAACCCGGAGCCAGCCCCCGCGGGCAGGGGCCGGCGGAGCCCCGTCCGTCCGGGGTCGCCCTGCCCCGGGCTCCGGGCTTAATTCCCGTCCGGCCACCAGGTCAACCCGGAGCCTGCCCCCGCGGGCAGGGGCCAGGCGGACCCCCGTCCGTCCGGGGTCGCCCTGCCCCGGGCTCCGGGCTTAATTCTCCTCCGGCCACCAGGTCAACCCGGAGCCTGCCCCCGCGGGCAGGGGCCAGGCGGACCCCCGTCCGTCCGGGGTCGCCCTGCCCCGGGCTCCGGGCTTAATTCTCCTCCGGCCACCAGGTCAACCCGGAGCCTGCCCCCGCGGGCAGGGGCCGGCGGACCCCCGTCCGTCCGGGGTCGCCCTGCCCCGGGCTCCGGGCTTAATTCCCGTCCGGCCACCAGGTCAACCCGGAGCCTGCCCCCGCGGGCAGGGGCCAGGCGGACCCCCGTCCGCCCGGGCTTGCCCTGCTCCGAGCCGGGGCTTAATCCCCGTCCGGCCACCAGGTCAACCCGGAGCCTGCCCCCGCGGGCAGGGGCCAAGCGGACCCCCCTCCGCCCGGGCTTGCCCTGCTCCGAGCCGGGGCTTAATCCCCGTCCGGCCACCAGGTCAACCCGGAGCCTGCCCCCGCGGGCAGGGGCCAGGCGGACCCCCGTCCGTCCGGGGTCGCCCTGCCCCGGGCTCCGGGCTTAATTCTCCTCCGGCCACCAGGTCAACCCGGAGCCTGCCCCCGCGGGCAGGGGCCGGCGGAGCCCCGTCCGGCATACCCCCGTCCGTCCGGGGTCGCCCTGCCCCGGGCTCCGGGCTTAATTCCCGTCCGGCCACCAGGTCAACCCGGAGCCTGCCCC
>NC_134261.1:10785678-10788178 GCF_965152275.1 Natator depressus
AAAAAAGGATCGGGCCCACCCGAGGCAGGGGAGTCAGTAAGGGAAAGGGGACGAGGCGGCCCGGAGCCGGGTGCCCGGAGCCGGGTGCCGGCGGCCAGGATCGGGCCCCTGGAAGTCTGAAAAATTTTTTTCACCGACCCCCAAAGTGGTATTGGGGGGGGCTCATAAAGCCTCCGGAGCGAAAAAAAAAAAAAACGGAAAAAAGGATCGGGCCCACCCGAGGCAGGGGAGTCAGTAAGGGAAAGGGGACGAGGCGGCCCGGAGCCGGGTGCCCGGAGCCGGGTGCCCGCGGCCAGGATCGGGCCCCTGGAAGTCTGAAAAAAAATTTTTCACCGACCCCCAAAGTGGTGTTGGGGGGGGCTCACGAAGCCTCCGGAGCGGAAAAAAAAAAACGGAAAAAAGGATCGGGCCCACCCGAGGCAGCGGAGTCAGTAAGGGAAAGGGGACGAGGCGGCCCGGAGCCGGGTGCCCGGAGCCGGGTGCCCGCGGCCAGGATCGGGCCCCTGGAAGTCTGAAAAAAAAATTTTCACCGACCCCCAAAGGGGTGTTGGGGGGGGGCTCATGAAGCCTCCGGAGCGAAAAAAAAAAACGGAAAAAAGGATCGGGCCCACCCGAGGCAGGGGAGTCAGTAAGGGAAAGGGGACGAGGCGGACCGGAGCCGAGTGCCTACGGCCATACCGGACGGAAGGCCCCCGATCCCGTCCGATCTCGGAAGGTAAACCGTCCCGGGCCTGGCTAGTACTTGGATGGGTGACCGCCTGGGAATCCCAGGTGCCGTAGGCAGCTTTTCCCGCTGCGAGCCAGCTCTCTCCTTTTCTGGGGAACAAGGGCAGGGTCGCCCTGCCAGGGGCCCTGGGGCTGAAGTCCCTGCCGGCCACCAGGTCAACCCGGAGCCTGCCCCTCTGCGGCCAGCAGGTCAACCCCATACCGGCAGGGGGTTGACCTGGTGGCCGGGAAGCAGAGCGGCCAGCAGGTCAACCCCATACATTCAGCGGGTTGACCTGGTGGACGGGAAGGAAAGCGGCCAGCAGGTCAACCCCATACTTTCAGCGGGTTGACCTGGTGGCCGGGAAGGAAAGCGGCCAGCAGGTCAACCCCATACATTCAGCGGGTTGACCTGGTGGCCGGGAAGGAAAGCGGCCAGCAGGTCAACCCCATACATTCAGCGGGTTGACCTGGTGGCCGGGAAGGAAAGCGGCCAGCAGGTCAACCCCATACATTCAGCGGGTTGACCTGGTGGCCGGGAAGGAAAGCGGCCAGCAGGTCAACCCCATACATTCAGCGGGTTGACCTGGTGGCCGGGAAGGAAAGCGGCCAGCAGGTCAACCCCATACATTCAGCGGGTTGACCTGGTGGCCCGAAAGCAAACCGGCCACCAGGTCAACCCGGAGCCTGCCCCCGCGGGCAGGGGCCAAGCGGACCCCCCTCCGCCCGGGCTTGCCCTGCTCCGAGCCGGGGCTTAATCCCCGTCCGGCCACCAGGTCAACCCGGAGCCTGCCCCTCTGCGGCCAGCAGGTCAACCCCATGCCGGCAGCGGGTTGACCTGGTGGCCGGGAAGGAAAGCGGCCACCAGGTCAACCCCATACTTTCAGCGGGTTGACCTGGTGGCCGGGAAGGAAAGCGGCCACCAGGTCAACCCCATACTTTCAGCGGGTTGACCTGGTGGCCGGGAAGGAAAGCGGCCAGCAGGTCAACCCCATACATTCAGCGGGTTGACCTGGTGGCCGGGAAGGAAAGCGGCCAGCAGGTCAACCCCATACATTCAGCGGGTTGACCTGGTGGCCGGGAAGGAAAGCGGCCAGCAGGTCAACCCCATACATTCAGCGGGTTGACCTGGTGGCCGGGAAGGAAAGCGGCCAGCAGGTCAACCCCATACATTCAGCGGGTTGACCTGGTGGCCGGGAAGGAAAGCGGCCAGCAGGTCAACCCCATACATTCAGCGGGTTGACCTGGTGGCCGGGAAGGAAAGCGGCCAGCAGGTCAACCCCATACATTCAGCGGGTTGACCTGGTGGCCGGGAAGAAAAGCGGCCAGCAGGTCAACCCCATACATTCAGCGGGTTGACCTGGTGGCCGGGAAGGAAAGCGGCCAGCAGGTCAACCCCATACATTCAGCGGGTTGACCTGGTGGCCGGGAAGGAAAGCGGCCAGCAGGTCAACCCCATACATTCAGCGGGTTGACCTGGTGGCCGGGAAGAAAAGCGGCCAGCAGGTCAACCCCATACATTCAGCGGGTTGACCTGGTGGCCGGGAAGGAAAGCGGCCAGCAGGTCAACCCCATACATTCAGCGGGTTGACCTGGTGGCCGGGAAGGAAAGCGGCCACCAGGTCAACCCCATACAGGCAGCGGGTTGACCTGGTGGCCCGAAAGCAAACCGGCCACCAGGTCAACCCGGAGCCTGCCCCCGCGGGCAGGGGCCGGCATACCCCCGTCCGTCCGGGGTCGCCCTGCCCCGGGCTCCGGGCTTAAGTCCCGAGCGGCCACCAGGTCAACCCGGAGC
>NC_134261.1:10800678-10805678 GCF_965152275.1 Natator depressus
AATCCTATCCGACCTCCTGGTTCTCTCGGTCGGCCGAGGGCACTTTTGGCGACCCCATCCGGACTTCCGTGAGACTGCCGGCCATCAGGTCAACCCGTCACTTTGAATGGGGTTGACCTGATGGCCGAGCAGGGACTTAGACATTTTTTCAGCCTTTTCCTCGGGGTTGACCTGGTGTCCCGGGGGGACTTAGACATTTTTTTCAGCCTTTTCCTCCGGGTTGACCTGGTGTCCCGGGGGGACTTAGACATTTTTTCAGCCTTTTCCTCCGGGTTGACCTGGTGTCCCGGGGGGACTTAGACTTTTTTTCAGCCTTTTCCTCCGGGTTGACCTGGTGTCCCGGGGGGACTTAGACTTTTTTTCAGCCTTTTCCTCCGGGTTGACCTGGTGTCCCGGGGGGACTTAGACATTTTTTTCAGCCTTTTCCTCCGGGTTGACCTGGTGTCCCGGGGGGACTTAGACTTTTTTTCAGCCTTTTCCTCCGGGTTGACCTGGTGTCCCGGGGGGACTTAGACTTTTTTTCAGCCTTTTCCTCCGGGTTGACCTGGTGTCCCGGGGGGACTTAGACTTTTTTTCAGCCTTTTCCTCCGGGTTGACCTGGTGTCCCGGGGGGACTTAGACTTTTTTTCAGCCTTTTCCTCCGGGTTGACCTGGTGTCCCGGGGGGACTTAGACATTTTTTTCAGCCTTTTCCTCCGGGTTGACCTGGTGTCCCGGGGGGACTTAGACTTTTTTTCAGCCTTTTCCTCCGGGTTGACCTGGTGTCCCGGGGGGACTTAGACATTTTTTTCAGCCTTTTCCTCCGGGTTGACCTGGTGTCCCGGGGGGACTTAGACATTTTTTTCAGCCTTTTCCTCCGGGCTGACCTGGTGGCCGAGCGTCTCGCCGTCCGCGGCCGGAGCTAGAGATGCCCCCCCCCCCCCAGGCCAGCCTGCGAAGCCGCGGCCAGGATCGGGCCCCTGGAAGTCTGACTAAAAATTTTCACCGACCCCAAAAACGGTTAGGGGGGGCCTCATAAAGCCTCCGGAGCGAAAAAAAAAAAAACGGAAAAAAGGATCGGGCCCACCCGAGGCAGGGGAGTCAGTAAGGGAAAGGGGACGAGGCGGCCCGGAGCCGGGTGCCCGGAGCCGGGTGCCGGCGGCCAGGATCGGGCCCCTGGAAGTCTGAAAAATTTTTTTCACCGACCCCCAAAGTGGTATTGGGGGGGGCTCATAAAGCCTCCGGAGCGAAAAAAAAAAAAAACGGAAAAAAGGATCGGGCCCACCCGAGGCAGGGGAGTCAGTAAGGGAAAGGGGACGAGGCGGCCCGGAGCCGGGTGCCCGGAGCCGGGTGCCCGCGGCCAGGATCGGGCCCCTGGAAGTCTGAAAAAAAATTTTTCACCGACCCCCAAAGTGGTGTTGGGGGGGGCTCACGAAGCCTCCGGAGCGGAAAAAAAAAAACGGAAAAAAGGATCGGGCCCACCCGAGGCAGCGGAGTCAGTAAGGGAAAGGGGACGAGGCGGCCCGGAGCCGGGTGCCCGGAGCCGGGTGCCCGCGGCCAGGATCGGGCCCCTGGAAGTCTGAAAAAAAAATTTTCACCGACCCCCAAAGGGGTGTTGGGGGGGGGCTCATGAAGCCTCCGGAGCGAA
Source organism: Natator depressus (assembly GCF_965152275.1). Taxonomy (NCBI): domain Eukaryota; kingdom Metazoa; phylum Chordata; order Testudines; family Cheloniidae; genus Natator; species Natator depressus. The sequence continues at coordinate 10,802,305 of NC_134261.1, forward strand.
AAAAAAAAACGGAAAAAAGGATCGGGCCCACCCGAGGCAGGGGAGTCAGTAAGGGAAAGGGGACGAGGCGGACCGGAGCCGAGTGCCTACGGCCATACCGGACGGAAGGCCCCCGATCCCGTCCGATCTCGGAAGGTAAACCGTCCCGGGCCTGGCTAGTACTTGGATGGGTGACCGCCTGGGAATCCCAGGTGCCGTAGGCAGCTTTTCCCGCTGCGAGCCAGCTCTCTCCTTTTCTGGGGAACAAGGGCAGGGTCGCCCTGCCAGGGGCCCTGGGGCTGAAGTCCCTGCCGGCCACCAGGTCAACCCGGAGCCTGCCCCTCTGCGGCCAGCAGGTCAACCCCATACCGGCAGGGGGTTGACCTGGTGGCCGGGAAGCAGAGCGGCCAGCAGGTCAACCCCATACATTCAGCGGGTTGACCTGGTGGACGGGAAGGAAAGCGGCCAGCAGGTCAACCCCATACTTTCAGCGGGTTGACCTGGTGGCCGGGAAGGAAAGCGGCCAGCAGGTCAACCCCATACATTCAGCGGGTTGACCTGGTGGCCGGGAAGGAAAGCGGCCAGCAGGTCAACCCCATACATTCAGCGGGTTGACCTGGTGGCCGGGAAGGAAAGCGGCCAGCAGGTCAACCCCATACATTCAGCGGGTTGACCTGGTGGCCGGGAAGGAAAGCGGCCAGCAGGTCAACCCCATACATTCAGCGGGTTGACCTGGTGGCCGGGAAGGAAAGCGGCCAGCAGGTCAACCCCATACATTCAGCGGGTTGACCTGGTGGCCCGAAAGCAAACCGGCCACCAGGTCAACCCGGAGCCTGCCCCCGCGGGCAGGGGCCAAGCGGACCCCCCTCCGCCCGGGCTTGCCCTGCTCCGAGCCGGGGCTTAATCCCCGTCCGGCCACCAGGTCAACCCGGAGCCTGCCCCTCTGCGGCCAGCAGGTCAACCCCATGCCGGCAGCGGGTTGACCTGGTGGCCGGGAAGGAAAGCGGCCACCAGGTCAACCCCATACTTTCAGCGGGTTGACCTGGTGGCCGGGAAGGAAAGCGGCCACCAGGTCAACCCCATACTTTCAGCGGGTTGACCTGGTGGCCGGGAAGGAAAGCGGCCAGCAGGTCAACCCCATACATTCAGCGGGTTGACCTGGTGGCCGGGAAGGAAAGCGGCCAGCAGGTCAACCCCATACATTCAGCGGGTTGACCTGGTGGCCGGGAAGGAAAGCGGCCAGCAGGTCAACCCCATACATTCAGCGGGTTGACCTGGTGGCCGGGAAGGAAAGCGGCCAGCAGGTCAACCCCATACATTCAGCGGGTTGACCTGGTGGCCGGGAAGGAAAGCGGCCAGCAGGTCAACCCCATACATTCAGCGGGTTGACCTGGTGGCCGGGAAGGAAAGCGGCCAGCAGGTCAACCCCATACATTCAGCGGGTTGACCTGGTGGCCGGGAAGGAAAGCGGCCAGCAGGTCAACCCCATACATTCAGCGGGTTGACCTGGTGGCCGGGAAGAAAAGCGGCCAGCAGGTCAACCCCATACATTCAGCGGGTTGACCTGGTGGCCGGGAAGGAAAGCGGCCAGCAGGTCAACCCCATACATTCAGCGGGTTGACCTGGTGGCCGGGAAGGAAAGCGGCCAGCAGGTCAACCCCATACATTCAGCGGGTTGACCTGGTGGCCGGGAAGAAAAGCGGCCAGCAGGTCAACCCCATACATTCAGCGGGTTGACCTGGTGGCCGGGAAGGAAAGCGGCCAGCAGGTCAACCCCATACATTCAGCGGGTTGACCTGGTGGCCGGGAAGGAAAGCGGCCACCAGGTCAACCCCATACAGGCAGCGGGTTGACCTGGTGGCCCGAAAGCAAACCGGCCACCAGGTCAACCCGGAGCCTGCCCCCGCGGGCAGGGGCCGGCATACCCCCGTCCGTCCGGGGTCGCCCTGCCCCGGGCTCCGGGCTTAAGTCCCGAGCGGCCACCAGGTCAACCCGGAGCCTGCCCCCGCGGGCAGGGGCCGGCGGACCCCCGTCCGTCCGGGGTCGCCCTGCCCCGGGCTCCGGGCTTATTCCCCGTCCGGCCACCAGGTCAACCCGGAGCCTGCCCCCGCGGGCAGGGGCCAGGCGGAGCCCCGTCCGTCCGGGGTCGCCCTGCCCCGGGCTCCGGGCTTAAGTCCCGAGCGGCCACCAGGTCAACCCGGAGCCAGCCCCCGCGGGCAGGGGCCGGCGGAGCCCCGTCCGTCCGGGGTCGCCCTGCCCCGGGCTCCGGGCTTAATTCCCGTCCGGCCACCAGGTCAACCCGGAGCCTGCCCCCGCGGGCAGGGGCCAGGCGGACCCCCGTCCGTCCGGGGTCGCCCTGCCCCGGGCTCCGGGCTTAATTCTCCTCCGGCCACCAGGTCAACCCGGAGCCTGCCCCCGCGGGCAGGGGCCAGGCGGACCCCCGTCCGTCCGGGGTCGCCCTGCCCCGGGCTCCGGGCTTAATTCTCCTCCGGCCACCAGGTCAACCCGGAGCCTGCCCCCGCGGGCAGGGGCCGGCGGACCCCCGTCCGTCCGGGGTCGCCCTGCCCCGGGCTCCGGGCTTAATTCCCGTCCGGCCACCAGGTCAACCCGGAGCCTGCCCCCGCGGGCAGGGGCCAGGCGGACCCCCGTCCGCCCGGGCTTGCCCTGCTCCGAGCCGGGGCTTAATCCCCGTCCGGCCACCAGGTCAACCCGGAGCCTGCCCCCGCGGGCAGGGGCCAAGCGGACCCCCCTCCGCCCGGGCTTGCCCTGCTCCGAGCCGGGGCTTAATCCCCGTCCGGCCACCAGGTCAACCCGGAGCCTGCCCCCGCGGGCAGGGGCCAGGCGGACCCCCGTCCGTCCGGGGTCGCCCTGCCCCGGGCTCCGGGCTTAATTCTCCTCCGGCCACCAGGTCAACCCGGAGCCTGCCCCCGCGGGCAGGGGCCGGCGGAGCCCCGTCCGGCATACCCCCGTCCGTCCGGGGTCGCCCTGCCCCGGGCTCCGGGCTTAATTCCCGTCCGGCCACCAGGTCAACCCGGAGCCTGCCCCCGCGGGCAGGGGCCAGGCGGACCCCCGTCCGTCCGGGGTCGCCCTGCCCCGGGCTCCGGGCTTAATTCTCCTCCGGCCACCAGGTCAACCCGGAGCCTGCCCCCGCGGGCAGGGGCCGGCGGAGCCCCGTCCGTCCGGGGTCGCCCTGCCCCGGGCTCCGGGCTTAATTCCCGTCCGGCCACCAGGTCAACCCGGAGCCTGCCCCCGCGGGCAGGGGCCGGCGGAGCCCCGTCCGTCCGGGGTCGCCCTGCCCCGGGCTCCGGGCTTAATTCTCCTCCGGCCACCAGGTCAACCCGGAGCCTGCCCCCGCGGGCAGGGGCCAGGCGGAGCCCCGTCCGTCCGGGGCCGCC
>NC_134261.1:10818178-10820678 GCF_965152275.1 Natator depressus
TTGGGGGGGGCTCACGAAGCCTCCGGAGCGGAAAAAAAAAAACGGAAAAAAGGATCGGGCCCACCCGAGGCAGCGGAGTCAGTAAGGGAAAGGGGACGAGGCGGCCCGGAGCCGGGTGCCCGGAGCCGGGTGCCCGCGGCCAGGATCGGGCCCCTGGAAGTCTGAAAAAAAAATTTTCACCGACCCCCAAAGGGGTGTTGGGGGGGGGCTCATGAAGCCTCCGGAGCGAAAAAAAAAAACGGAAAAAAGGATCGGGCCCACCCGAGGCAGGGGAGTCAGTAAGGGAAAGGGGACGAGGCGGACCGGAGCCGAGTGCCTACGGCCATACCGGACGGAAGGCCCCCGATCCCGTCCGATCTCGGAAGGTAAACCGTCCCGGGCCTGGCTAGTACTTGGATGGGTGACCGCCTGGGAATCCCAGGTGCCGTAGGCAGCTTTTCCCGCTGCGAGCCAGCTCTCTCCTTTTCTGGGGAACAAGGGCAGGGTCGCCCTGCCAGGGGCCCTGGGGCTGAAGTCCCTGCCGGCCACCAGGTCAACCCGGAGCCTGCCCCTCTGCGGCCAGCAGGTCAACCCCATACCGGCAGGGGGTTGACCTGGTGGCCGGGAAGCAGAGCGGCCAGCAGGTCAACCCCATACATTCAGCGGGTTGACCTGGTGGACGGGAAGGAAAGCGGCCAGCAGGTCAACCCCATACTTTCAGCGGGTTGACCTGGTGGCCGGGAAGGAAAGCGGCCAGCAGGTCAACCCCATACATTCAGCGGGTTGACCTGGTGGCCGGGAAGGAAAGCGGCCAGCAGGTCAACCCCATACATTCAGCGGGTTGACCTGGTGGCCGGGAAGGAAAGCGGCCAGCAGGTCAACCCCATACATTCAGCGGGTTGACCTGGTGGCCGGGAAGGAAAGCGGCCAGCAGGTCAACCCCATACATTCAGCGGGTTGACCTGGTGGCCGGGAAGGAAAGCGGCCAGCAGGTCAACCCCATACATTCAGCGGGTTGACCTGGTGGCCCGAAAGCAAACCGGCCACCAGGTCAACCCGGAGCCTGCCCCCGCGGGCAGGGGCCAAGCGGACCCCCCTCCGCCCGGGCTTGCCCTGCTCCGAGCCGGGGCTTAATCCCCGTCCGGCCACCAGGTCAACCCGGAGCCTGCCCCTCTGCGGCCAGCAGGTCAACCCCATGCCGGCAGCGGGTTGACCTGGTGGCCGGGAAGGAAAGCGGCCACCAGGTCAACCCCATACTTTCAGCGGGTTGACCTGGTGGCCGGGAAGGAAAGCGGCCACCAGGTCAACCCCATACTTTCAGCGGGTTGACCTGGTGGCCGGGAAGGAAAGCGGCCAGCAGGTCAACCCCATACATTCAGCGGGTTGACCTGGTGGCCGGGAAGGAAAGCGGCCAGCAGGTCAACCCCATACATTCAGCGGGTTGACCTGGTGGCCGGGAAGGAAAGCGGCCAGCAGGTCAACCCCATACATTCAGCGGGTTGACCTGGTGGCCGGGAAGGAAAGCGGCCAGCAGGTCAACCCCATACATTCAGCGGGTTGACCTGGTGGCCGGGAAGGAAAGCGGCCAGCAGGTCAACCCCATACATTCAGCGGGTTGACCTGGTGGCCGGGAAGGAAAGCGGCCAGCAGGTCAACCCCATACATTCAGCGGGTTGACCTGGTGGCCGGGAAGGAAAGCGGCCAGCAGGTCAACCCCATACATTCAGCGGGTTGACCTGGTGGCCGGGAAGAAAAGCGGCCAGCAGGTCAACCCCATACATTCAGCGGGTTGACCTGGTGGCCGGGAAGGAAAGCGGCCAGCAGGTCAACCCCATACATTCAGCGGGTTGACCTGGTGGCCGGGAAGGAAAGCGGCCAGCAGGTCAACCCCATACATTCAGCGGGTTGACCTGGTGGCCGGGAAGAAAAGCGGCCAGCAGGTCAACCCCATACATTCAGCGGGTTGACCTGGTGGCCGGGAAGGAAAGCGGCCAGCAGGTCAACCCCATACATTCAGCGGGTTGACCTGGTGGCCGGGAAGGAAAGCGGCCACCAGGTCAACCCCATACAGGCAGCGGGTTGACCTGGTGGCCCGAAAGCAAACCGGCCACCAGGTCAACCCGGAGCCTGCCCCCGCGGGCAGGGGCCGGCATACCCCCGTCCGTCCGGGGTCGCCCTGCCCCGGGCTCCGGGCTTAAGTCCCGAGCGGCCACCAGGTCAACCCGGAGCCTGCCCCCGCGGGCAGGGGCCGGCGGACCCCCGTCCGTCCGGGGTCGCCCTGCCCCGGGCTCCGGGCTTATTCCCCGTCCGGCCACCAGGTCAACCCGGAGCCTGCCCCCGCGGGCAGGGGCCAGGCGGAGCCCCGTCCGTCCGGGGTCGCCCTGCCCCGGGCTCCGGGCTTAAGTCCCGAGCGGCCACCAGGTCAACCCGGAGCCAGCCCCCGCGGGCAGGGGCCGGCGGAGCCCCGTCCGTCCGGGGTCGCCCTGCCCCGGGCTCCGGGCTTAATTCCCGTCCGGCCACC
>NC_134261.1:10833178-10835452 GCF_965152275.1 Natator depressus
GGTTGACCTGGTGTCCCGGGGGGACTTAGACATTTTTTTCAGCCTTTTCCTCCGGGCTGACCTGGTGGCCGAGCGTCTCGCCGTCCGCGGCCGGAGCTAGAGATGCCCCCCCCCCCCCAGGCCAGCCTGCGAAGCCGCGGCCAGGATCGGGCCCCTGGAAGTCTGACTAAAAATTTTCACCGACCCCAAAAACGGTTAGGGGGGGCCTCATAAAGCCTCCGGAGCGAAAAAAAAAAAAACGGAAAAAAGGATCGGGCCCACCCGAGGCAGGGGAGTCAGTAAGGGAAAGGGGACGAGGCGGCCCGGAGCCGGGTGCCCGGAGCCGGGTGCCGGCGGCCAGGATCGGGCCCCTGGAAGTCTGAAAAATTTTTTTCACCGACCCCCAAAGTGGTATTGGGGGGGGCTCATAAAGCCTCCGGAGCGAAAAAAAAAAAAAACGGAAAAAAGGATCGGGCCCACCCGAGGCAGGGGAGTCAGTAAGGGAAAGGGGACGAGGCGGCCCGGAGCCGGGTGCCCGGAGCCGGGTGCCCGCGGCCAGGATCGGGCCCCTGGAAGTCTGAAAAAAAATTTTTCACCGACCCCCAAAGTGGTGTTGGGGGGGGCTCACGAAGCCTCCGGAGCGGAAAAAAAAAAACGGAAAAAAGGATCGGGCCCACCCGAGGCAGCGGAGTCAGTAAGGGAAAGGGGACGAGGCGGCCCGGAGCCGGGTGCCCGGAGCCGGGTGCCCGCGGCCAGGATCGGGCCCCTGGAAGTCTGAAAAAAAAATTTTCACCGACCCCCAAAGGGGTGTTGGGGGGGGGCTCATGAAGCCTCCGGAGCGAAAAAAAAAAACGGAAAAAAGGATCGGGCCCACCCGAGGCAGGGGAGTCAGTAAGGGAAAGGGGACGAGGCGGACCGGAGCCGAGTGCCTACGGCCATACCGGACGGAAGGCCCCCGATCCCGTCCGATCTCGGAAGGTAAACCGTCCCGGGCCTGGCTAGTACTTGGATGGGTGACCGCCTGGGAATCCCAGGTGCCGTAGGCAGCTTTTCCCGCTGCGAGCCAGCTCTCTCCTTTTCTGGGGAACAAGGGCAGGGTCGCCCTGCCAGGGGCCCTGGGGCTGAAGTCCCTGCCGGCCACCAGGTCAACCCGGAGCCTGCCCCTCTGCGGCCAGCAGGTCAACCCCATACCGGCAGGGGGTTGACCTGGTGGCCGGGAAGCAGAGCGGCCAGCAGGTCAACCCCATACATTCAGCGGGTTGACCTGGTGGACGGGAAGGAAAGCGGCCAGCAGGTCAACCCCATACTTTCAGCGGGTTGACCTGGTGGCCGGGAAGGAAAGCGGCCAGCAGGTCAACCCCATACATTCAGCGGGTTGACCTGGTGGCCGGGAAGGAAAGCGGCCAGCAGGTCAACCCCATACATTCAGCGGGTTGACCTGGTGGCCGGGAAGGAAAGCGGCCAGCAGGTCAACCCCATACATTCAGCGGGTTGACCTGGTGGCCGGGAAGGAAAGCGGCCAGCAGGTCAACCCCATACATTCAGCGGGTTGACCTGGTGGCCGGGAAGGAAAGCGGCCAGCAGGTCAACCCCATACATTCAGCGGGTTGACCTGGTGGCCCGAAAGCAAACCGGCCACCAGGTCAACCCGGAGCCTGCCCCCGCGGGCAGGGGCCAAGCGGACCCCCCTCCGCCCGGGCTTGCCCTGCTCCGAGCCGGGGCTTAATCCCCGTCCGGCCACCAGGTCAACCCGGAGCCTGCCCCTCTGCGGCCAGCAGGTCAACCCCATGCCGGCAGCGGGTTGACCTGGTGGCCGGGAAGGAAAGCGGCCACCAGGTCAACCCCATACTTTCAGCGGGTTGACCTGGTGGCCGGGAAGGAAAGCGGCCACCAGGTCAACCCCATACTTTCAGCGGGTTGACCTGGTGGCCGGGAAGGAAAGCGGCCAGCAGGTCAACCCCATACATTCAGCGGGTTGACCTGGTGGCCGGGAAGGAAAGCGGCCAGCAGGTCAACCCCATACATTCAGCGGGTTGACCTGGTGGCCGGGAAGGAAAGCGGCCAGCAGGTCAACCCCATACATTCAGCGGGTTGACCTGGTGGCCGGGAAGGAAAGCGGCCAGCAGGTCAACCCCATACATTCAGCGGGTTGACCTGGTGGCCGGGAAGGAAAGCGGCCAGCAGGTCAACCCCATACATTCAGCGGGTTGACCTGGTGGCCGGGAAGGAAAGCGGCCAGCAGGTCAACCCCATACATTCAGCGGGTTGACCTGGTGGCCGGGAAGGAAAGCGGCC
>NC_134261.1:10843052-10845552 GCF_965152275.1 Natator depressus
CAGGGAGGGCGGCAGGGGTTACTGAGGCTCCAGCGAGAGGGCGGTACGTGGGTCCCACCGACAGCCGACGGAGGCTCCAGCACCCGGGGCCCGCGCCCCGGAGCGTGCCTGGAGAAGGACCGTCGGGCACGGCGGGGGACCGCAGCGCGCCCCTGCTCGCTCTCGCGACGTGTTTGGCCCTGCCGAGCCTCGCGGCTCCCTGGGTTTTCGGACCCCTGGGTGGGCTGCCGGAGCCGCTCGACCTCGCAGGGCGGAGATCTCGGCCGGCTGGCCCCACGGCGCGGAGGGCCGGGCACGCGCCCGGGCCCCCCCCCAAAGGAGGAAAGTCCCAATCGGCCCCAGGATCCGGGGACGCGAAGAGGAAGAGGGACCCGATCCGCCTGAACGCCAGACGCCCCCTGCGGTCGGGGGCACCGGCCCGCGAAGGACCCTTCCCGTCGCGAACGTGAGCACCACATCGATCGGAAGGCGAGAGAGGAGCGGGCCCCCCCTCCCTCCGGGGGGCGCCGACAGTCGGAGTTCGCATCCCGGCCACCGGGCCTGCACCGGGGGTGCGAGGGGACGACGGGGTCCCCGGAGGAAAAGAGCCGGAAAAGGGGGGGCTCGGGGGGGCCGGGGGCCGCCCCACCTGCCAACGTGCCCCTGTCCCCCCTCACAAGATCGGGTACAACGCGCAGATTGGTCCCCGAGGCTCATCTCTGGTTCTCACAGGTTCCGAAAAACCTGTTCTCAGAAATCTCCTCGCACCCGTCAAAATGAACTAGTCGAAAAATCCAACCGCCAATTTAGGGGGACCAATCTGAAATCCTATCCGACCTCCTGGTTCTCTCGGTCGGCCGAGGGCACTTTTGGCGACCCCATCCGGACTTCCGTGAGACTGCCGGCCATCAGGTCAACCCGTCACTTTGAATGGGGTTGACCTGATGGCCGAGCAGGGACTTAGACATTTTTTCAAGCCTTTTCCTCGGGGTTGACCTGGTGTCCCGGGGGGACTTAGACATTTTTTTCAGCCTTTTCCTCCGGGTTGACCTGGTGTCCCGGGGGGACTTAGACTTTTTTTCAGCCTTTTCCTCCGGGTTGACCTGGTGTCCCGGGGGGACTTAGACTTTTTTTCAGCCTTTTCCTCCGGGTTGACCTGGTGTCCCGGGGGGACTTAGACATTTTTTTCAGCCTTTTCCTCCGGGTTGACCTGGTGTCCCGGGGGGACTTAGACTTTTTTTCAGCCTTTTCCTCCGGGTTGACCTGGTGTCCCGGGGGGACTTAGACTTTTTTTCAGCCTTTTCCTCCGGGTTGACCTGGTGTCCCGGGGGGACTTAGACTTTTTTTCAGCCTTTTCCTCCGGGTTGACCTGGTGTCCCGGGGGGACTTAGACATTTTTTTCAGCCTTTTCCTCCGGGTTGACCTGGTGTCCCGGGGGGACTTAGACTTTTTTTCAGCCTTTTCCTCCGGGTTGACCTGGTGTCCCGGGGGGACTTAGACATTTTTTTCAGCCTTTTCCTCCGGGTTGACCTGGTGTCCCGGGGGGACTTAGACATTTTTTTCAGCCTTTTCCTCCGGGCTGACCTGGTGGCCGAGCGTCTCGCCGTCCGCGGCCGGAGCTAGAGATGCCCCCCCCCCCCAGGCCAGCCTGCGAAGCCGCGGCCAGGATCGGGCCCCTGGAAGTCTGACTAAAAATTTTCACCGACCCCAAAAACGGTTAGGGGGGGCCTCATAAAGCCTCCGGAGCGGAAAAAAAAAAAAACGGAAAAAAGGATCGGGCCCACCCGAGGCAGGGGAGTCAGTAAGGGAAAGGGGACGAGGCGGCCCGGAGCCGGGTGCCGGCGGCCAGGATCGGGCCCCTGGAAGTCTGAAAAATTTTTTTCACCGACCCCCAAAGTGGTATTGGGGGGGGCTCATAAAGCCTCCGGAGCGAAAAAAAAAAAACGGAAAAAAGGATCGGGCCCACCCGAGGCAGGGGAGTCAGTAAGGGAAAGGGGACGAGGCGGCCCGGAGCCGGGTGCCCGGAGCCGGGTGCCCGCGGCCAGGATCGGGCCCCTGGAAGTCTGAAAAAAATTTTTTCACCGACCCCCAAAGTGGTGTTGGGGGGGGCTCACGAAGCCTCCGGAGCGGAAAAAAAAAAACGGAAAAAAGGATCGGGCCCACCCGAGGCAGCGGAGTCAGTAAGGGAAAGGGGACGAGGCGGCCCGGAGCCGGGTGCCCGGAGCCGGGTGCCCGCGGCCAGGATCGGGCCCCTGGAAGTCTGAAAAAAAAATTTTCACCGACCCCCAAAGGGGTGTTGGGGGTGGGCTCATGAAGCCTCCGGAGCGAAAAAAAAAAACGGAAAAAAGGATCGGGCCCACCCGAGGCAGGGGAGTCAGTAAGGGAAAGGGGACGAGGCGGACCGGAGCCGAGTGCCTACGGCCATACCGGACGGAAGGCCCCCGATCCCGTCCGATCTCGGAAGGTAAACCGTCCCGGGCCTGGCTAGTACTTGGATGGGTGACCGCCTGGGAATCCCAGG
>NC_134261.1:10858052-10860552 GCF_965152275.1 Natator depressus
GCCCCAGGATCCGGGGACGCGAAGAGGAAGAGGGACCCGATCCGCCTGAACGCCAGACGCCCCCTGCGGTCGGGGGCACCGGCCCGCGAAGGACCCTTCCCGTCGCGAACGTGAGCACCACATCGATCGGAAGGCGAGAGAGGAGCGGGCCCCCCCTCCCTCCGGGGGGCGCCGACAGTCGGAGTTCGCATCCCGGCCACCGGGCCTGCACCGGGGGTGCGAGGGGACGACGGGGTCCCCGGAGGAAAAGAGCCGGAAAAGGGGGGGCTCGGGGGGGCCGGGGGCCGCCCCACCTGCCAACGTGCCCCTGTCCCCCCTCACAAGATCGGGTACAACGCGCAGATTGGTCCCCGAGGCTCATCTCTGGTTCTCACAGGTTCCGAAAAACCTGTTCTCAGAAATCTCCTCGCACCCGTCAAAATGAACTAGTCGAAAAATCCAACCGCCAATTTAGGGGGACCAATCTGAAATCCTATCCGACCTCCTGGTTCTCTCGGTCGGCCGAGGGCACTTTTGGCGACCCCATCCGGACTTCCGTGAGACTGCCGGCCATCAGGTCAACCCGTCACTTTGAATGGGGTTGACCTGATGGCCGAGCAGGGACTTAGACATTTTTTCAGCCTTTTCCTCCGGGTTGACCTGGTGTCCCGGGGGGACTTAGACTTTTTTTCAGCCTTTTCCTCCGGGTTGACCTGGTGTCCCGGGGGGACTTAGACATTTTTTTCAGCCTTTTCCTCCGGGTTGACCTGGTGTCCCGGGGGGACTTAGACATTTTTTTCAGCCTTTTCCTCCGGGCTGACCTGGTGGCCGAGCGTCTCGCCGTCCGCGGCCGGAGCTAGAGATGCCCCCCCCCCCCAGGCCAGCCTGCGAAGCCGCGGCCAGGATCGGGCCCCTGGAAGTCTGACTAAAAATTTTCACCGACCCCAAAAACGGTTAGGGGGGGCCTCATAAAGCCTCCGGAGCGGAAAAAAAAAAAACGGAAAAAAGGATCGGGCCCACCCGAGGCAGGGGAGTCAGTAAGGGAAAGGGGACGAGGCGGCCCGGAGCCGGGTGCCGGCGGCCAGGATCGGGCCCCTGGAAGTCTGAAAAATTTTTTTCACCGACCCCCAAAGTGGTATTGGGGGGGGCTCATAAAGCCTCCGGAGCGAAAAAAAAAAAACGGAAAAAAGGATCGGGCCCACCCGAGGCAGGGGAGTCAGTAAGGGAAAGGGGACGAGGCGGCCCGGAGCCGGGTGCCCGGAGCCGGGTGCCCGCGGCCAGGATCGGGCCCCTGGAAGTCTGAAAAAAATTTTTTCACCGACCCCCAAAGTGGTGTTGGGGGGGGCTCACGAAGCCTCCGGAGCGGAAAAAAAAAAACGGAAAAAAGGATCGGGCCCACCCGAGGCAGCGGAGTCAGTAAGGGAAAGGGGACGAGGCGGCCCGGAGCCGGGTGCCCGGAGCCGGGTGCCCGCGGCCAGGATCGGGCCCCTGGAAGTCTGAAAAAAAAATTTTCACCGACCCCCAAAGGGGTGTTGGGGGTGGGCTCATGAAGCCTCCGGAGCGAAAAAAAAAAACGGAAAAAAGGATCGGGCCCACCCGAGGCAGGGGAGTCAGTAAGGGAAAGGGGACGAGGCGGACCGGAGCCGAGTGCCTACGGCCATACCGGACGGAAGGCCCCCGATCCCGTCCGATCTCGGAAGGTAAACCGTCCCGGGCCTGGCTAGTACTTGGATGGGTGACCGCCTGGGAATCCCAGGTGCCGTAGGCAGCTTTTCCCGCTGCGAGCCAGCTCTCTCCTTTTCTGGGGAACAAGGGCAGGGTCGCCCTGCCAGGGGCCCTGGGGCTGAAGTCCCTGCCGGCCACCAGGTCAACCCGGAGCCTGCCCCTCTGCGGCCAGCAGGTCAACCCCATACCGGCAGGGGGTTGACCTGGTGGCCGGGAAGCAGAGCGGCCAGCAGGTCAACCCCATACATTCAGCGGGTTGACCTGGTGGACGGGAAGGAAAGCGGCCAGCAGGTCAACCCCATACTTTCAGCGGGTTGACCTGGTGGCCGGGAAGGAAAGCGGCCAGCAGGTCAACCCCATACATTCAGCGGGTTGACCTGGTGGCCGGGAAGGAAAGCGGCCAGCAGGTCAACCCCATACATTCAGCGGGTTGACCTGGTGGCCGGGAAGGAAAGCGGCCAGCAGGTCAACCCCATACATTCAGCGGGTTGACCTGGTGGCCGGGAAGGAAAGCGGCCAGCAGGTCAACCCCATACATTCAGCGGGTTGACCTGGTGGCCGGGAAGGAAAGCGGCCAGCAGGTCAACCCCATACATTCAGCGGGTTGACCTGGTGGCCCGAAAGCAAACCGGCCACCAGGTCAACCCGGAGCCTGCCCCCGCGGGCAGGGGCCAAGCGGACCCCCCTCCGCCCGGGCTTGCCCTGCTCCGAGCCGGGGCTTAATCCCCGTCCGGCCACCAGGTCAACCCGGAGCCTGCCCCTCTGCGGCCAGCAGGTCAACCCCATGCCGGCAGCG
>NC_134261.1:10873052-10878052 GCF_965152275.1 Natator depressus
CTCGCGACGTGTTTGGCCCTGCCGAGCCTCGCGGCTCCCTGGGTTTTCGGACCCCTGGGTGGGCTGCCGGAGCCGCTCGACCTCGCAGGGCGGAGATCTCGGCCGGCTGGCCCCACGGCGCGGAGGGCCGGGCACGCGCCCGGGCCCCCCCCCAAAGGAGGAAAGTCCCAATCGGCCCCAGGATCCGGGGACGCGAAGAGGAAGAGGGACCCGATCCGCCTGAACGCCAGACGCCCCCTGCGGTCGGGGGCACCGGCCCGCGAAGGACCCTTCCCGTCGCGAACGTGAGCACCACATCGATCGGAAGGCGAGAGAGGAGCGGGCCCCCCCTCCCTCCGGGGGGCGCCGACAGTCGGAGTTCGCATCCCGGCCACCGGGCCTGCACCGGGGGTGCGAGGGGACGACGGGGTCCCCGGAGGAAAAGAGCCGGAAAAGGGGGGGCTCGGGGGGGCCGGGGGCCGCCCCACCTGCCAACGTGCCCCTGTCCCCCCTCACAAGATCGGGTACAACGCGCAGATTGGTCCCCGAGGCTCATCTCTGGTTCTCACAGGTTCCGAAAAACCTGTTCTCAGAAATCTCCTCGCACCCGTCAAAATGAACTAGTCGAAAAATCCAACCGCCAATTTAGGGGGACCAATCTGAAATCCTATCCGACCTCCTGGTTCTCTCGGTCGGCCGAGGGCACTTTTGGCGACCCCATCCGGACTTCCGTGAGACTGCCGGCCATCAGGTCAACCCGTCACTTTGAATGGGGTTGACCTGATGGCCGAGCAGGGACTTAGACATTTTTTCAGCCTTTTCCTCGGGGTTGACCTGGTGTCCCGGGGGGACTTAGACATTTTTTTCAGCCTTTTCCTCCGGGTTGACCTGGTGTCCCGGGGGGACTTAGACTTTTTTTCAGCCTTTTCCTCCGGGTTGACCTGGTGTCCCGGGGGGACTTAGACTTTTTTTCAGCCTTTTCCTCCGGGTTGACCTGGTGTCCCGGGGGGACTTAGACATTTTTTTCAGCCTTTTCCTCCGGGTTGACCTGGTGTCCCGGGGGGACTTAGACTTTTTTTCAGCCTTTTCCTCCGGGTTGACCTGGTGTCCCGGGGGGACTTAGACTTTTTTTCAGCCTTTTCCTCCGGGTTGACCTGGTGTCCCGGGGGGACTTAGACTTTTTTTCAGCCTTTTCCTCCGGGTTGACCTGGTGTCCCGGGGGGACTTAGACATTTTTTTCAGCCTTTTCCTCCGGGTTGACCTGGTGTCCCGGGGGGACTTAGACTTTTTTTCAGCCTTTTCCTCCGGGTTGACCTGGTGTCCCGGGGGGACTTAGACATTTTTTTCAGCCTTTTCCTCCGGGTTGACCTGGTGTCCCGGGGGGACTTAGACATTTTTTTCAGCCTTTTCCTCCGGGCTGACCTGGTGGCCGAGCGTCTCGCCGTCCGCGGCCGGAGCTAGAGATGCCCCCCCCCCCCAGGCCAGCCTGCGAAGCCGCGGCCAGGATCGGGCCCCTGGAAGTCTGACTAAAAATTTTCACCGACCCCAAAAACGGTTAGGGGGGGCCTCATAAAGCCTCCGGAGCGGAAAAAAAAAAAAACGGAAAAAAGGATCGGGCCCACCCGAGGCAGGGGAGTCAGTAAGGGAAAGGGGACGAGGCGGCCCGGAGCCGGGTGCCGGCGGCCAGGATCGGGCCCCTGGAAGTCTGAAAAATTTTTTTCACCGACCCCCAAAGTGGTATTGGGGGGGGCTCATAAAGCCTCCGGAGCGAAAAAAAAAAAACGGAAAAAAGGATCGGGCCCACCCGAGGCAGGGGAGTCAGTAAGGGAAAGGGGACGAGGCGGCCCGGAGCCGGGTGCCCGGAGCCGGGTGCCCGCGGCCAGGATCGGGCCCCTGGAAGTCTGAAAAAAATTTTTTCACCGACCCCCAAAGTGGTGTTGGGGGGGGCTCACGAAGCCTCCGGAGCGGAAAAAAAAAAACGGAAAAAAGGATCGGGCCCACCCGAGGCAGCGGAGTCAGTAAGGGAAAGGGGACGAGGCGGCCCGGAGCCGGGTGCCCGGAGCCGGGTGCCCGCGGCCAGGATCGGGCCCCTGGAAGTCTGAAAAAAAAATTTTCACCGACCCCCAAAGGGGTGTTGGGGGTGGGCTCATGAAGCCTCCGGAGCGAAAAAAAAAAACGGAAAAAAGGATCGGGCCCACCCGAGGCAGGGGAGTCAGTAAGGGAAAGGGGACGAGGCGGACCGGAGCCGAGTGCCTACGGCCATACCGGACGGAAGGCCCCCGATCCCGTCCGATCTCGGAAGGTAAACCGTCCCGGGCCTGGCTAGTACTTGGATGGGTGACCGCCTGGGAATCCCAGGTGCCGTAGGCAGCTTTTCCCGCTGCGAGCCAGCTCTCTCCTTTTCTGGGGAACAAGGGCAGGGTCGCCCTGCCAGGGGCCCTGGGGCTGAAGTCCCTGCCGGCCACCAGGTCAACCCGGAGCCTGCCCCTCTGCGGCCAGCAGGTCAACCCCATACCGGCAGGGGGTTGACCTGGTGGCCGGGAAGCAGAGCGGCCAGCAGGTCAACCCCATACATTCAGCGGGTTGACCTGGTGGACGGGAAGGAAAGCGGCCAGCAGGTCAACCCCATACTTTCAGCGGGTTGACCTGGTGGCCGGGAAGGAAAGCGGCCAGCAGGTCAACCCCATACATTCAGCGGGTTGACCTGGTGGCCGGGAAGGAAAGCGGCCAGCAGGTCAACCCCATACATTCAGCGGGTTGACCTGGTGGCCGGGAAGGAAAGCGGCCAGCAGGTCAACCCCATACATTCAGCGGGTTGACCTGGTGGCCGGGAAGGAAAGCGGCCAGCAGGTCAACCCCATACATTCAGCGGGTTGACCTGGTGGCCGGGAAGGAAAGCGGCCAGCAGGTCAACCCCATACATTCAGCGGGTTGACCTGGTGGCCCGAAAGCAAACCGGCCACCAGGTCAACCCGGAGCCTGCCCCCGCGGGCAGGGGCCAAGCGGACCCCCCTCCGCCCGGGCTTGCCCTGCTCCGAGCCGGGGCTTAATCCCCGTCCGGCCACCAGGTCAACCCGGAGCCTGCCCCTCTGCGGCCAGCAGGTCAACCCCATGCCGGCAGCGGGTTGACCTGGTGGCCGGGAAGGAAAGCGGCCACCAGGTCAACCCCATACTTTCAGCGGGTTGACCTGGTGGCCGGGAAGGAAAGCGGCCACCAGGTCAACCCCATACTTTCAGCGGGTTGACCTGGTGGCCGGGAAGGAAAGCGGCCAGCAGGTCAACCCCATACATTCAGCGGGTTGACCTGGTGGCCGGGAAGGAAAGCGGCCAGCAGGTCAACCCCATACATTCAGCGGGTTGACCTGGTGGCCGGGAAGGAAAGCGGCCAGCAGGTCAACCCCATACATTCAGCGGGTTGACCTGGTGGCCGGGAAGGAAAGCGGCCAGCAGGTCAACCCCATACATTCAGCGGGTTGACCTGGTGGCCGGGAAGGAAAGCGGCCAGCAGGTCAACCCCATACATTCAGCGGGTTGACCTGGTGGCCGGGAAGGAAAGCGGCCAGCAGGTCAACCCCATACATTCAGCGGGTTGACCTGGTGGCCGGGAAGAAAAGCGGCCAGCAGGTCAACCCCATACATTCAGCGGGTTGACCTGGTGGCCGGGAAGGAAAGCGGCCAGCAGGTCAACCCCATACATTCAGCGGGTTGACCTGGTGGCCGGGAAGGAAAGCGGCCAGCAGGTCAACCCCATACATTCAGCGGGTTGACCTGGTGGCCGGGAAGAAAAGCGGCCAGCAGGTCAACCCCATACATTCAGCGGGTTGACCTGGTGGCCGGGAAGGAAAGCGGCCAGCAGGTCAACCCCATACATTCAGCGGGTTGACCTGGTGGCCGGGAAGGAAAGCGGCCACCAGGTCAACCCCATACAGGCAGCGGGTTGACCTGGTGGCCCGAAAGCAAACCGGCCACCAGGTCAACCCGGAGCCTGCCCCCGCGGGCAGGGGCCGGCATACCCCCGTCCGTCCGGGGTCGCCCTGCCCCGGGCTCCGGGCTTAAGTCCCGAGCGGCCACCAGGTCAACCCGGAGCCTGCCCCCGCGGGCAGGGGCCGGCGGACCCCCGTCCGTCCGGGGTCGCCCTGCCCCGGGCTCCGGGCTTATTCCCCGTCCGGCCACCAGGTCAACCCGGAGCCTGCCCCCGCGGGCAGGGGCCAGGCGGAGCCCCGTCCGTCCGGGGTCGCCCTGCCCCGGGCTCCGGGCTTAAGTCCCGAGCGGCCACCAGGTCAACCCGGAGCCAGCCCCCGCGGGCAGGGGCCGGCGGAGCCCCGTCCGTCCGGGGTCGCCCTGCCCCGGGCTCCGGGCTTAATTCCCGTCCGGCCACCAGGTCAACCCGGAGCCTGCCCCCGCGGGCAGGGGCCAGGCGGACCCCCGTCTGTCCGGGGTCGCCCTGCCCCGGGCTCCGGGCTTAATTCTCCTCCGGCCACCAGGTCAACCCGGAGCCTGCCCCCGCGGGCAGGGGCCAGGCGGACCCCCGTCCGTCCGGGGTCGCCCTGCCCCGGGCTCCGGGCTTAATTCTCCTCCGGCCACCAGGTCAACCCGGAGCCTGCCCCCGCGGGCAGGGGCCGGCGGAGCCCCGTCCGTCCGGGGTCGCCCTGCCCCGGGCTCCGGGCTTAATTCCCGTCCGGCCACCAGGTCAACCCGGAGCCTGCCCCCGCGGGCAGGGGCCAGGCGGACCCCCGTCTGTCCGGGGTCGCCCTGCCCCGGGCTCCGGGCTTAATTCTCCTCCGGCCACCAGGTCAACCCGGAGCCTGCCCCCGCGGGCAGGGGCCAGGCGGACCCCCGTCCGTCCGGGGTCGCCCTGCCCCGGGCTCCGGGCTTAATTCTCCTCCGGCCACCAGGTCAACCCGGAGCCTGCCCCCGCGGGCAGGGGCCGGCGGAGCCCCGTCCGTCCGGGGTCGCCCTGCCCCGGGCTCCGGGCTTAATTCCCGTCCGGCCACCAGGTCAACCCGGAGCCTGCCCCCGCC
>NC_134261.1:10890552-10893052 GCF_965152275.1 Natator depressus
CCGACCCCCAAAGTGGTGTTGGGGGGGGCTCACGAAGCCTCCGGAGCGGAAAAAAAAAAACGGAAAAAAGGATCGGGCCCACCCGAGGCAGCGGAGTCAGTAAGGGAAAGGGGACGAGGCGGCCCGGAGCCGGGTGCCCGGAGCCGGGTGCCCGCGGCCAGGATCGGGCCCCTGGAAGTCTGAAAAAAAAATTTTCACCGACCCCCAAAGGGGTGTTGGGGGTGGGCTCATGAAGCCTCCGGAGCGAAAAAAAAAAACGGAAAAAAGGATCGGGCCCACCCGAGGCAGGGGAGTCAGTAAGGGAAAGGGGACGAGGCGGACCGGAGCCGAGTGCCTACGGCCATACCGGACGGAAGGCCCCCGATCCCGTCCGATCTCGGAAGGTAAACCGTCCCGGGCCTGGCTAGTACTTGGATGGGTGACCGCCTGGGAATCCCAGGTGCCGTAGGCAGCTTTTCCCGCTGCGAGCCAGCTCTCTCCTTTTCTGGGGAACAAGGGCAGGGTCGCCCTGCCAGGGGCCCTGGGGCTGAAGTCCCTGCCGGCCACCAGGTCAACCCGGAGCCTGCCCCTCTGCGGCCAGCAGGTCAACCCCATACCGGCAGGGGGTTGACCTGGTGGCCGGGAAGCAGAGCGGCCAGCAGGTCAACCCCATACATTCAGCGGGTTGACCTGGTGGACGGGAAGGAAAGCGGCCAGCAGGTCAACCCCATACTTTCAGCGGGTTGACCTGGTGGCCGGGAAGGAAAGCGGCCAGCAGGTCAACCCCATACATTCAGCGGGTTGACCTGGTGGCCGGGAAGGAAAGCGGCCAGCAGGTCAACCCCATACATTCAGCGGGTTGACCTGGTGGCCGGGAAGGAAAGCGGCCAGCAGGTCAACCCCATACATTCAGCGGGTTGACCTGGTGGCCGGGAAGGAAAGCGGCCAGCAGGTCAACCCCATACATTCAGCGGGTTGACCTGGTGGCCGGGAAGGAAAGCGGCCAGCAGGTCAACCCCATACATTCAGCGGGTTGACCTGGTGGCCCGAAAGCAAACCGGCCACCAGGTCAACCCGGAGCCTGCCCCCGCGGGCAGGGGCCAAGCGGACCCCCCTCCGCCCGGGCTTGCCCTGCTCCGAGCCGGGGCTTAATCCCCGTCCGGCCACCAGGTCAACCCGGAGCCTGCCCCTCTGCGGCCAGCAGGTCAACCCCATGCCGGCAGCGGGTTGACCTGGTGGCCGGGAAGGAAAGCGGCCACCAGGTCAACCCCATACTTTCAGCGGGTTGACCTGGTGGCCGGGAAGGAAAGCGGCCACCAGGTCAACCCCATACTTTCAGCGGGTTGACCTGGTGGCCGGGAAGGAAAGCGGCCAGCAGGTCAACCCCATACATTCAGCGGGTTGACCTGGTGGCCGGGAAGGAAAGCGGCCAGCAGGTCAACCCCATACATTCAGCGGGTTGACCTGGTGGCCGGGAAGGAAAGCGGCCAGCAGGTCAACCCCATACATTCAGCGGGTTGACCTGGTGGCCGGGAAGGAAAGCGGCCAGCAGGTCAACCCCATACATTCAGCGGGTTGACCTGGTGGCCGGGAAGGAAAGCGGCCAGCAGGTCAACCCCATACATTCAGCGGGTTGACCTGGTGGCCGGGAAGGAAAGCGGCCAGCAGGTCAACCCCATACATTCAGCGGGTTGACCTGGTGGCCGGGAAGAAAAGCGGCCAGCAGGTCAACCCCATACATTCAGCGGGTTGACCTGGTGGCCGGGAAGGAAAGCGGCCAGCAGGTCAACCCCATACATTCAGCGGGTTGACCTGGTGGCCGGGAAGGAAAGCGGCCAGCAGGTCAACCCCATACATTCAGCGGGTTGACCTGGTGGCCGGGAAGAAAAGCGGCCAGCAGGTCAACCCCATACATTCAGCGGGTTGACCTGGTGGCCGGGAAGGAAAGCGGCCAGCAGGTCAACCCCATACATTCAGCGGGTTGACCTGGTGGCCGGGAAGGAAAGCGGCCACCAGGTCAACCCCATACAGGCAGCGGGTTGACCTGGTGGCCCGAAAGCAAACCGGCCACCAGGTCAACCCGGAGCCTGCCCCCGCGGGCAGGGGCCGGCATACCCCCGTCCGTCCGGGGTCGCCCTGCCCCGGGCTCCGGGCTTAAGTCCCGAGCGGCCACCAGGTCAACCCGGAGCCTGCCCCCGCGGGCAGGGGCCGGCGGACCCCCGTCCGTCCGGGGTCGCCCTGCCCCGGGCTCCGGGCTTATTCCCCGTCCGGCCACCAGGTCAACCCGGAGCCTGCCCCCGCGGGCAGGGGCCAGGCGGAGCCCCGTCCGTCCGGGGTCGCCCTGCCCCGGGCTCCGGGCTTAAGTCCCGAGCGGCCACCAGGTCAACCCGGAGCCAGCCCCCGCGGGCAGGGGCCGGCGGAGCCCCGTCCGTCCGGGGTCGCCCTGCCCCGGGCTCCGGGCTTAATTCCCGTCCGGCCACCAGGTCAACCCGGAGCCTGCCCCCGCGGGCAGGGGCCAGGC
>NC_134261.1:10905552-10908052 GCF_965152275.1 Natator depressus
CGGGGGGACTTAGACATTTTTTTCAGCCTTTTCCTCCGGGCTGACCTGGTGGCCGAGCGTCTCGCCGTCCGCGGCCGGAGCTAGAGATGCCCCCCCCCCCCAGGCCAGCCTGCGAAGCCGCGGCCAGGATCGGGCCCCTGGAAGTCTGACTAAAAATTTTCACCGACCCCAAAAACGGTTAGGGGGGGCCTCATAAAGCCTCCGGAGCGGAAAAAAAAAAAAACGGAAAAAAGGATCGGGCCCACCCGAGGCAGGGGAGTCAGTAAGGGAAAGGGGACGAGGCGGCCCGGAGCCGGGTGCCGGCGGCCAGGATCGGGCCCCTGGAAGTCTGAAAAATTTTTTTCACCGACCCCCAAAGTGGTATTGGGGGGGGCTCATAAAGCCTCCGGAGCGAAAAAAAAAAAACGGAAAAAAGGATCGGGCCCACCCGAGGCAGGGGAGTCAGTAAGGGAAAGGGGACGAGGCGGCCCGGAGCCGGGTGCCCGGAGCCGGGTGCCCGCGGCCAGGATCGGGCCCCTGGAAGTCTGAAAAAAATTTTTTCACCGACCCCCAAAGTGGTGTTGGGGGGGGCTCACGAAGCCTCCGGAGCGGAAAAAAAAAAACGGAAAAAAGGATCGGGCCCACCCGAGGCAGCGGAGTCAGTAAGGGAAAGGGGACGAGGCGGCCCGGAGCCGGGTGCCCGGAGCCGGGTGCCCGCGGCCAGGATCGGGCCCCTGGAAGTCTGAAAAAAAAATTTTCACCGACCCCCAAAGGGGTGTTGGGGGTGGGCTCATGAAGCCTCCGGAGCGAAAAAAAAAAACGGAAAAAAGGATCGGGCCCACCCGAGGCAGGGGAGTCAGTAAGGGAAAGGGGACGAGGCGGACCGGAGCCGAGTGCCTACGGCCATACCGGACGGAAGGCCCCCGATCCCGTCCGATCTCGGAAGGTAAACCGTCCCGGGCCTGGCTAGTACTTGGATGGGTGACCGCCTGGGAATCCCAGGTGCCGTAGGCAGCTTTTCCCGCTGCGAGCCAGCTCTCTCCTTTTCTGGGGAACAAGGGCAGGGTCGCCCTGCCAGGGGCCCTGGGGCTGAAGTCCCTGCCGGCCACCAGGTCAACCCGGAGCCTGCCCCTCTGCGGCCAGCAGGTCAACCCCATACCGGCAGGGGGTTGACCTGGTGGCCGGGAAGCAGAGCGGCCAGCAGGTCAACCCCATACATTCAGCGGGTTGACCTGGTGGACGGGAAGGAAAGCGGCCAGCAGGTCAACCCCATACTTTCAGCGGGTTGACCTGGTGGCCGGGAAGGAAAGCGGCCAGCAGGTCAACCCCATACATTCAGCGGGTTGACCTGGTGGCCGGGAAGGAAAGCGGCCAGCAGGTCAACCCCATACATTCAGCGGGTTGACCTGGTGGCCGGGAAGGAAAGCGGCCAGCAGGTCAACCCCATACATTCAGCGGGTTGACCTGGTGGCCGGGAAGGAAAGCGGCCAGCAGGTCAACCCCATACATTCAGCGGGTTGACCTGGTGGCCGGGAAGGAAAGCGGCCAGCAGGTCAACCCCATACATTCAGCGGGTTGACCTGGTGGCCCGAAAGCAAACCGGCCACCAGGTCAACCCGGAGCCTGCCCCCGCGGGCAGGGGCCAAGCGGACCCCCCTCCGCCCGGGCTTGCCCTGCTCCGAGCCGGGGCTTAATCCCCGTCCGGCCACCAGGTCAACCCGGAGCCTGCCCCTCTGCGGCCAGCAGGTCAACCCCATGCCGGCAGCGGGTTGACCTGGTGGCCGGGAAGGAAAGCGGCCACCAGGTCAACCCCATACTTTCAGCGGGTTGACCTGGTGGCCGGGAAGGAAAGCGGCCACCAGGTCAACCCCATACTTTCAGCGGGTTGACCTGGTGGCCGGGAAGGAAAGCGGCCAGCAGGTCAACCCCATACATTCAGCGGGTTGACCTGGTGGCCGGGAAGGAAAGCGGCCAGCAGGTCAACCCCATACATTCAGCGGGTTGACCTGGTGGCCGGGAAGGAAAGCGGCCAGCAGGTCAACCCCATACATTCAGCGGGTTGACCTGGTGGCCGGGAAGGAAAGCGGCCAGCAGGTCAACCCCATACATTCAGCGGGTTGACCTGGTGGCCGGGAAGGAAAGCGGCCAGCAGGTCAACCCCATACATTCAGCGGGTTGACCTGGTGGCCGGGAAGGAAAGCGGCCAGCAGGTCAACCCCATACATTCAGCGGGTTGACCTGGTGGCCGGGAAGGAAAGCGGCCAGCAGGTCAACCCCATACATTCAGCGGGTTGACCTGGTGGCCGGGAAGAAAAGCGGCCAGCAGGTCAACCCCATACATTCAGCGGGTTGACCTGGTGGCCGGGAAGGAAAGCGGCCAGCAGGTCAACCCCATACATTCAGCGGGTTGACCTGGTGGCCGGGAAGGAAAGCGGCCAGCAGGTCAACCCCATACATTCAGCGGGTTGACCTGGTGGCCGGGAAGAAAAGCGGCCAGCAGGTCAACCCCATACATTCAGCG
>NC_134261.1:10920552-10923052 GCF_965152275.1 Natator depressus
CCATCCGGACTTCCGTGAGACTGCCGGCCATCAGGTCAACCCGTCACTTTGAATGGGGTTGACCTGATGGCCGAGCAGGGACTTAGACATTTTTTCAGCCTTTTCCTCGGGGTTGACCTGGTGTCCCGGGGGGACTTAGACATTTTTTTCAGCCTTTTCCTCCGGGTTGACCTGGTGTCCCGGGGGGACTTAGACTTTTTTTCAGCCTTTTCCTCCGGGTTGACCTGGTGTCCCGGGGGGACTTAGACTTTTTTTCAGCCTTTTCCTCCGGGTTGACCTGGTGTCCCGGGGGGACTTAGACATTTTTTTCAGCCTTTTCCTCCGGGTTGACCTGGTGTCCCGGGGGGACTTAGACTTTTTTTCAGCCTTTTCCTCCGGGTTGACCTGGTGTCCCGGGGGGACTTAGACTTTTTTTCAGCCTTTTCCTCCGGGTTGACCTGGTGTCCCGGGGGGACTTAGACTTTTTTTCAGCCTTTTCCTCCGGGTTGACCTGGTGTCCCGGGGGGACTTAGACATTTTTTTCAGCCTTTTCCTCCGGGTTGACCTGGTGTCCCGGGGGGACTTAGACTTTTTTTCAGCCTTTTCCTCCGGGTTGACCTGGTGTCCCGGGGGGACTTAGACATTTTTTTCAGCCTTTTCCTCCGGGTTGACCTGGTGTCCCGGGGGGACTTAGACATTTTTTTCAGCCTTTTCCTCCGGGCTGACCTGGTGGCCGAGCGTCTCGCCGTCCGCGGCCGGAGCTAGAGATGCCCCCCCCCCCCAGGCCAGCCTGCGAAGCCGCGGCCAGGATCGGGCCCCTGGAAGTCTGACTAAAAATTTTCACCGACCCCAAAAACGGTTAGGGGGGGCCTCATAAAGCCTCCGGAGCGGAAAAAAAAAAAAACGGAAAAAAGGATCGGGCCCACCCGAGGCAGGGGAGTCAGTAAGGGAAAGGGGACGAGGCGGCCCGGAGCCGGGTGCCGGCGGCCAGGATCGGGCCCCTGGAAGTCTGAAAAATTTTTTTCACCGACCCCCAAAGTGGTATTGGGGGGGGCTCATAAAGCCTCCGGAGCGAAAAAAAAAAAACGGAAAAAAGGATCGGGCCCACCCGAGGCAGGGGAGTCAGTAAGGGAAAGGGGACGAGGCGGCCCGGAGCCGGGTGCCCGGAGCCGGGTGCCCGCGGCCAGGATCGGGCCCCTGGAAGTCTGAAAAAAATTTTTTCACCGACCCCCAAAGTGGTGTTGGGGGGGGCTCACGAAGCCTCCGGAGCGGAAAAAAAAAAACGGAAAAAAGGATCGGGCCCACCCGAGGCAGCGGAGTCAGTAAGGGAAAGGGGACGAGGCGGCCCGGAGCCGGGTGCCCGGAGCCGGGTGCCCGCGGCCAGGATCGGGCCCCTGGAAGTCTGAAAAAAAAATTTTCACCGACCCCCAAAGGGGTGTTGGGGGTGGGCTCATGAAGCCTCCGGAGCGAAAAAAAAAAACGGAAAAAAGGATCGGGCCCACCCGAGGCAGGGGAGTCAGTAAGGGAAAGGGGACGAGGCGGACCGGAGCCGAGTGCCTACGGCCATACCGGACGGAAGGCCCCCGATCCCGTCCGATCTCGGAAGGTAAACCGTCCCGGGCCTGGCTAGTACTTGGATGGGTGACCGCCTGGGAATCCCAGGTGCCGTAGGCAGCTTTTCCCGCTGCGAGCCAGCTCTCTCCTTTTCTGGGGAACAAGGGCAGGGTCGCCCTGCCAGGGGCCCTGGGGCTGAAGTCCCTGCCGGCCACCAGGTCAACCCGGAGCCTGCCCCTCTGCGGCCAGCAGGTCAACCCCATACCGGCAGGGGGTTGACCTGGTGGCCGGGAAGCAGAGCGGCCAGCAGGTCAACCCCATACATTCAGCGGGTTGACCTGGTGGACGGGAAGGAAAGCGGCCAGCAGGTCAACCCCATACTTTCAGCGGGTTGACCTGGTGGCCGGGAAGGAAAGCGGCCAGCAGGTCAACCCCATACATTCAGCGGGTTGACCTGGTGGCCGGGAAGGAAAGCGGCCAGCAGGTCAACCCCATACATTCAGCGGGTTGACCTGGTGGCCGGGAAGGAAAGCGGCCAGCAGGTCAACCCCATACATTCAGCGGGTTGACCTGGTGGCCGGGAAGGAAAGCGGCCAGCAGGTCAACCCCATACATTCAGCGGGTTGACCTGGTGGCCGGGAAGGAAAGCGGCCAGCAGGTCAACCCCATACATTCAGCGGGTTGACCTGGTGGCCCGAAAGCAAACCGGCCACCAGGTCAACCCGGAGCCTGCCCCCGCGGGCAGGGGCCAAGCGGACCCCCCTCCGCCCGGGCTTGCCCTGCTCCGAGCCGGGGCTTAATCCCCGTCCGGCCACCAGGTCAACCCGGAGCCTGCCCCTCTGCGGCCAGCAGGTCAACCCCATGCCGGCAGCGGGTTGACCTGGTGGCCGGGAAGGAAAGCGGCCACCAGGTCAACCCCATACTTTCAGCGGGTTGACCTGGTGGCCGGGAAGGAAAGCGGCCACCA
>NC_134261.1:10935552-10940552 GCF_965152275.1 Natator depressus
GATCTCGGCCGGCTGGCCCCACGGCGCGGAGGGCCGGGCACGCGCCCGGGCCCCCCCCCAAAGGAGGAAAGTCCCAATCGGCCCCAGGATCCGGGGACGCGAAGAGGAAGAGGGACCCGATCCGCCTGAACGCCAGACGCCCCCTGCGGTCGGGGGCACCGGCCCGCGAAGGACCCTTCCCGTCGCGAACGTGAGCACCACATCGATCGGAAGGCGAGAGAGGAGCGGGCCCCCCCTCCCTCCGGGGGGCGCCGACAGTCGGAGTTCGCATCCCGGCCACCGGGCCTGCACCGGGGGTGCGAGGGGACGACGGGGTCCCCGGAGGAAAAGAGCCGGAAAAGGGGGGGCTCGGGGGGGCCGGGGGCCGCCCCACCTGCCAACGTGCCCCTGTCCCCCCTCACAAGATCGGGTACAACGCGCAGATTGGTCCCCGAGGCTCATCTCTGGTTCTCACAGGTTCCGAAAAACCTGTTCTCAGAAATCTCCTCGCACCCGTCAAAATGAACTAGTCGAAAAATCCAACCGCCAATTTAGGGGGACCAATCTGAAATCCTATCCGACCTCCTGGTTCTCTCGGTCGGCCGAGGGCACTTTTGGCGACCCCATCCGGACTTCCGTGAGACTGCCGGCCATCAGGTCAACCCGTCACTTTGAATGGGGTTGACCTGATGGCCGAGCAGGGACTTAGACATTTTTTCAGCCTTTTCGTCCCGGGGGGACTTAGACATTTTTTTCAGCCTTTTCCTCCGGGTTGACCTGGTGTCCCGGGGGACTTAGACTTTTTTTCAGCCTTTTCCTCCGGGTTGACCTGGTGTCCCGGGGGGACTTAGACTTTTTTTCAGCCTTTTCCTCCGGGTTGACCTGGTGTCCCGGGGGGACTTAGACATTTTTTTCAGCCTTTTCCTCCGGGTTGACCTGGTGTCCCGGGGGACTTAGACTTTTTTTCAGCCTTTTCCTCCGGGTTGACCTGGTGTCCCGGGGGGACTTAGACTTTTTTTCAGCCTTTTCCTCCGGGTTGACCTGGTGTCCCGGGGGGACTTAGACTTTTTTTCAGCCTTTTCCTCCGGGTTGACCTGGTGTCCCGGGGGGACTTAGACATTTTTTTCAGCCTTTTCCTCCGGGTTGACCTGGTGTCCCGGGGGGACTTAGACTTTTTTTCAGCCTTTTCCTCCGGGTTGACCTGGTGTCCCGGGGGGACTTAGACATTTTTTTCAGCCTTTTCCTCCGGGTTGACCTGGTGTCCCGGGGGGACTTAGACATTTTTTTCAGCCTTTTCCTCCGGGCTGACCTGGTGGCCGAGCGTCTCGCCGTCCGCGGCCGGAGCTAGAGATGCCCCCCCCCCCCAGGCCAGCCTGCGAAGCCGCGGCCAGGATCGGGCCCCTGGAAGTCTGACTAAAAATTTTCACCGACCCCAAAAACGGTTAGGGGGGGCCTCATAAAGCCTCCGGAGCGGAAAAAAAAAAAAACGGAAAAAAGGATCGGGCCCACCCGAGGCAGGGGAGTCAGTAAGGGAAAGGGGACGAGGCGGCCCGGAGCCGGGTGCCGGCGGCCAGGATCGGGCCCCTGGAAGTCTGAAAAATTTTTTTCACCGACCCCCAAAGTGGTATTGGGGGGGGCTCATAAAGCCTCCGGAGCGAAAAAAAAAAAACGGAAAAAAGGATCGGGCCCACCCGAGGCAGGGGAGTCAGTAAGGGAAAGGGGACGAGGCGGCCCGGAGCCGGGTGCCCGGAGCCGGGTGCCCGCGGCCAGGATCGGGCCCCTGGAAGTCTGAAAAAAATTTTTTCACCGACCCCCAAAGTGGTGTTGGGGGGGGCTCACGAAGCCTCCGGAGCGGAAAAAAAAAAACGGA
Organism: Natator depressus; assembly: GCF_965152275.1. Lineage (NCBI taxonomy): Eukaryota > Metazoa > Chordata > Testudines > Cheloniidae > Natator > Natator depressus. Next base: position 10,937,402 of record NC_134261.1, read on the forward strand.
AAAAAGGATCGGGCCCACCCGAGGCAGCGGAGTCAGTAAGGGAAAGGGGACGAGGCGGCCCGGAGCCGGGTGCCCGGAGCCGGGTGCCCGCGGCCAGGATCGGGCCCCTGGAAGTCTGAAAAAAAAATTTTCACCGACCCCCAAAGGGGTGTTGGGGGTGGGCTCATGAAGCCTCCGGAGCGAAAAAAAAAAACGGAAAAAAGGATCGGGCCCACCCGAGGCAGGGGAGTCAGTAAGGGAAAGGGGACGAGGCGGACCGGAGCCGAGTGCCTACGGCCATACCGGACGGAAGGCCCCCGATCCCGTCCGATCTCGGAAGGTAAACCGTCCCGGGCCTGGCTAGTACTTGGATGGGTGACCGCCTGGGAATCCCAGGTGCCGTAGGCAGCTTTTCCCGCTGCGAGCCAGCTCTCTCCTTTTCTGGGGAACAAGGGCAGGGTCGCCCTGCCAGGGGCCCTGGGGCTGAAGTCCCTGCCGGCCACCAGGTCAACCCGGAGCCTGCCCCTCTGCGGCCAGCAGGTCAACCCCATACCGGCAGGGGGTTGACCTGGTGGCCGGGAAGCAGAGCGGCCAGCAGGTCAACCCCATACATTCAGCGGGTTGACCTGGTGGACGGGAAGGAAAGCGGCCAGCAGGTCAACCCCATACTTTCAGCGGGTTGACCTGGTGGCCGGGAAGGAAAGCGGCCAGCAGGTCAACCCCATACATTCAGCGGGTTGACCTGGTGGCCGGGAAGGAAAGCGGCCAGCAGGTCAACCCCATACATTCAGCGGGTTGACCTGGTGGCCGGGAAGGAAAGCGGCCAGCAGGTCAACCCCATACATTCAGCGGGTTGACCTGGTGGCCGGGAAGGAAAGCGGCCAGCAGGTCAACCCCATACATTCAGCGGGTTGACCTGGTGGCCGGGAAGGAAAGCGGCCAGCAGGTCAACCCCATACATTCAGCGGGTTGACCTGGTGGCCCGAAAGCAAACCGGCCACCAGGTCAACCCGGAGCCTGCCCCCGCGGGCAGGGGCCAAGCGGACCCCCCTCCGCCCGGGCTTGCCCTGCTCCGAGCCGGGGCTTAATCCCCGTCCGGCCACCAGGTCAACCCGGAGCCTGCCCCTCTGCGGCCAGCAGGTCAACCCCATGCCGGCAGCGGGTTGACCTGGTGGCCGGGAAGGAAAGCGGCCACCAGGTCAACCCCATACTTTCAGCGGGTTGACCTGGTGGCCGGGAAGGAAAGCGGCCACCAGGTCAACCCCATACTTTCAGCGGGTTGACCTGGTGGCCGGGAAGGAAAGCGGCCAGCAGGTCAACCCCATACATTCAGCGGGTTGACCTGGTGGCCGGGAAGGAAAGCGGCCAGCAGGTCAACCCCATACATTCAGCGGGTTGACCTGGTGGCCGGGAAGGAAAGCGGCCAGCAGGTCAACCCCATACATTCAGCGGGTTGACCTGGTGGCCGGGAAGGAAAGCGGCCAGCAGGTCAACCCCATACATTCAGCGGGTTGACCTGGTGGCCGGGAAGGAAAGCGGCCAGCAGGTCAACCCCATACATTCAGCGGGTTGACCTGGTGGCCGGGAAGGAAAGCGGCCAGCAGGTCAACCCCATACATTCAGCGGGTTGACCTGGTGGCCGGGAAGGAAAGCGGCCAGCAGGTCAACCCCATACATTCAGCGGGTTGACCTGGTGGCCGGGAAGAAAAGCGGCCAGCAGGTCAACCCCATACATTCAGCGGGTTGACCTGGTGGCCGGGAAGGAAAGCGGCCAGCAGGTCAACCCCATACATTCAGCGGGTTGACCTGGTGGCCGGGAAGGAAAGCGGCCAGCAGGTCAACCCCATACATTCAGCGGGTTGACCTGGTGGCCGGGAAGAAAAGCGGCCAGCAGGTCAACCCCATACATTCAGCGGGTTGACCTGGTGGCCGGGAAGGAAAGCGGCCAGCAGGTCAACCCCATACATTCAGCGGGTTGACCTGGTGGCCGGGAAGGAAAGCGGCCACCAGGTCAACCCCATACAGGCAGCGGGTTGACCTGGTGGCCCGAAAGCAAACCGGCCACCAGGTCAACCCGGAGCCTGCCCCCGCGGGCAGGGGCCGGCATACCCCCGTCCGTCTGGGGTCGCCCTGCCCCGGGCTCCGGGCTTAAGTCCCGAGCGGCCACCAGGTCAACCCGGAGCCTGCCCCCGCGGGCAGGGGCCGGCGGACCCCCGTCCGTCCGGGGTCGCCCTGCCCCGGGCTCCGGGCTTATTCCCCGTCCGGCCACCAGGTCAACCCGGAGCCTGCCCCCGCGGGCAGGGGCCAGGCGGAGCCCCGTCCGTCCGGGGTCGCCCTGCCCCGGGCTCCGGGCTTAAGTCCCGAGCGGCCACCAGGTCAACCCGGAGCCAGCCCCCGCGGGCAGGGGCCGGCGGAGCCCCGTCCGTCCGGGGTCGCCCTGCCCCGGGCTCCGGGCTTAATTCCCGTCCGGCCACCAGGTCAACCCGGAGCCTGCCCCCGCGGGCAGGGGCCAGGCGGACCCCCGTCTGTCCGGGGTCGCCCTGCCCCGGGCTCCGGGCTTAATTCTCCTCCGGCCACCAGGTCAACCCGGAGCCTGCCCCCGCGGGCAGGGGCCAGGCGGACCCCCGTCCGTCCGGGGTCGCCCTGCCCCGGGCTCCGGGCTTAATTCTCCTCCGGCCACCAGGTCAACCCGGAGCCTGCCCCCGCGGGCAGGGGCCGGCGGAGCCCCGTCCGTCCGGGGTCGCCCTGCCCCGGGCTCCGGGCTTAATTCCCGTCCGGCCACCAGGTCAACCCGGAGCCTGCCCCCGCGGGCAGGGGCCAGGCGGACCCCCGTCTGTCCGGGGTCGCCCTGCCCCGGGCTCCGGGCTTAATTCTCCTCCGGCCACCAGGTCAACCCGGAGCCTGCCCCCGCGGGCAGGGGCCAGGCGGACCCCCGTCCGTCCGGGGTCGCCCTGCCCCGGGCTCCGGGCTTAATTCTCCTCCGGCCACCAGGTCAACCCGGAGCCTGCCCCCGCGGGCAGGGGCCGGCGGAGCCCCGTCCGTCCGGGGTCGCCCTGCCCCGGGCTCCGGGCTTAATTCCCGTCCGGCCACCAGGTCAACCCGGAGCCTGCCCCCGCCGGCAGGGGCCAGGCGGACCCCCGTCCGTCCGGGGTCGCCCTGCCCCGGGCTCCGG
>NC_134261.1:10953052-10955552 GCF_965152275.1 Natator depressus
AAAAACGGAAAAAAGGATCGGGCCCACCCGAGGCAGCGGAGTCAGTAAGGGAAAGGGGACGAGGCGGCCCGGAGCCGGGTGCCCGGAGCCGGGTGCCCGCGGCCAGGATCGGGCCCCTGGAAGTCTGAAAAAAAAATTTTCACCGACCCCCAAAGGGGTGTTGGGGGTGGGCTCATGAAGCCTCCGGAGCGAAAAAAAAAAACGGAAAAAAGGATCGGGCCCACCCGAGGCAGGGGAGTCAGTAAGGGAAAGGGGACGAGGCGGACCGGAGCCGAGTGCCTACGGCCATACCGGACGGAAGGCCCCCGATCCCGTCCGATCTCGGAAGGTAAACCGTCCCGGGCCTGGCTAGTACTTGGATGGGTGACCGCCTGGGAATCCCAGGTGCCGTAGGCAGCTTTTCCCGCTGCGAGCCAGCTCTCTCCTTTTCTGGGGAACAAGGGCAGGGTCGCCCTGCCAGGGGCCCTGGGGCTGAAGTCCCTGCCGGCCACCAGGTCAACCCGGAGCCTGCCCCTCTGCGGCCAGCAGGTCAACCCCATACCGGCAGGGGGTTGACCTGGTGGCCGGGAAGCAGAGCGGCCAGCAGGTCAACCCCATACATTCAGCGGGTTGACCTGGTGGACGGGAAGGAAAGCGGCCAGCAGGTCAACCCCATACTTTCAGCGGGTTGACCTGGTGGCCGGGAAGGAAAGCGGCCAGCAGGTCAACCCCATACATTCAGCGGGTTGACCTGGTGGCCGGGAAGGAAAGCGGCCAGCAGGTCAACCCCATACATTCAGCGGGTTGACCTGGTGGCCGGGAAGGAAAGCGGCCAGCAGGTCAACCCCATACATTCAGCGGGTTGACCTGGTGGCCGGGAAGGAAAGCGGCCAGCAGGTCAACCCCATACATTCAGCGGGTTGACCTGGTGGCCGGGAAGGAAAGCGGCCAGCAGGTCAACCCCATACATTCAGCGGGTTGACCTGGTGGCCCGAAAGCAAACCGGCCACCAGGTCAACCCGGAGCCTGCCCCCGCGGGCAGGGGCCAAGCGGACCCCCCTCCGCCCGGGCTTGCCCTGCTCCGAGCCGGGGCTTAATCCCCGTCCGGCCACCAGGTCAACCCGGAGCCTGCCCCTCTGCGGCCAGCAGGTCAACCCCATGCCGGCAGCGGGTTGACCTGGTGGCCGGGAAGGAAAGCGGCCACCAGGTCAACCCCATACTTTCAGCGGGTTGACCTGGTGGCCGGGAAGGAAAGCGGCCACCAGGTCAACCCCATACTTTCAGCGGGTTGACCTGGTGGCCGGGAAGGAAAGCGGCCAGCAGGTCAACCCCATACATTCAGCGGGTTGACCTGGTGGCCGGGAAGGAAAGCGGCCAGCAGGTCAACCCCATACATTCAGCGGGTTGACCTGGTGGCCGGGAAGGAAAGCGGCCAGCAGGTCAACCCCATACATTCAGCGGGTTGACCTGGTGGCCGGGAAGGAAAGCGGCCAGCAGGTCAACCCCATACATTCAGCGGGTTGACCTGGTGGCCGGGAAGGAAAGCGGCCAGCAGGTCAACCCCATACATTCAGCGGGTTGACCTGGTGGCCGGGAAGGAAAGCGGCCAGCAGGTCAACCCCATACATTCAGCGGGTTGACCTGGTGGCCGGGAAGAAAAGCGGCCAGCAGGTCAACCCCATACATTCAGCGGGTTGACCTGGTGGCCGGGAAGGAAAGCGGCCAGCAGGTCAACCCCATACATTCAGCGGGTTGACCTGGTGGCCGGGAAGGAAAGCGGCCAGCAGGTCAACCCCATACATTCAGCGGGTTGACCTGGTGGCCGGGAAGAAAAGCGGCCAGCAGGTCAACCCCATACATTCAGCGGGTTGACCTGGTGGCCGGGAAGGAAAGCGGCCAGCAGGTCAACCCCATACATTCAGCGGGTTGACCTGGTGGCCGGGAAGGAAAGCGGCCACCAGGTCAACCCCATACAGGCAGCGGGTTGACCTGGTGGCCCGAAAGCAAACCGGCCACCAGGTCAACCCGGAGCCTGCCCCCGCGGGCAGGGGCCGGCATACCCCCGTCCGTCCGGGGTCGCCCTGCCCCGGGCTCCGGGCTTAAGTCCCGAGCGGCCACCAGGTCAACCCGGAGCCTGCCCCCGCGGGCAGGGGCCGGCGGACCCCCGTCCGTCCGGGGTCGCCCTGCCCCGGGCTCCGGGCTTATTCCCCGTCCGGCCACCAGGTCAACCCGGAGCCTGCCCCCGCGGGCAGGGGCCAGGCGGAGCCCCGTCCGTCCGGGGTCGCCCTGCCCCGGGCTCCGGGCTTAAGTCCCGAGCGGCCACCAGGTCAACCCGGAGCCAGCCCCCGCGGGCAGGGGCCGGCGGAGCCCCGTCCGTCCGGGGTCGCCCTGCCCCGGGCTCCGGGCTTAATTCCCGTCCGGCCACCAGGTCAACCCGGAGCCTGCCCCCGCGGGCAGGGGCCAGGCGGACCCCCGTCTGTCCGGGGTCGCCCTGCCCCGGGCTCCGGGCTTAATTCTCCTC
>NC_134261.1:10968052-10970552 GCF_965152275.1 Natator depressus
TGTCCCGGGGGGACTTAGACATTTTTTTCAGCCTTTTCCTCCGGGCTGACCTGGTGGCCGAGCGTCTCGCCGTCCGCGGCCGGAGCTAGAGATGCCCCCCCCCCCCAGGCCAGCCTGCGAAGCCGCGGCCAGGATCGGGCCCCTGGAAGTCTGACTAAAAATTTTCACCGACCCCAAAAACGGTTAGGGGGGGCCTCATAAAGCCTCCGGAGCGGAAAAAAAAAAAAACGGAAAAAAGGATCGGGCCCACCCGAGGCAGGGGAGTCAGTAAGGGAAAGGGGACGAGGCGGCCCGGAGCCGGGTGCCGGCGGCCAGGATCGGGCCCCTGGAAGTCTGAAAAATTTTTTTCACCGACCCCCAAAGTGGTATTGGGGGGGGCTCATAAAGCCTCCGGAGCGAAAAAAAAAAAACGGAAAAAAGGATCGGGCCCACCCGAGGCAGGGGAGTCAGTAAGGGAAAGGGGACGAGGCGGCCCGGAGCCGGGTGCCCGGAGCCGGGTGCCCGCGGCCAGGATCGGGCCCCTGGAAGTCTGAAAAAAATTTTTTCACCGACCCCCAAAGTGGTGTTGGGGGGGGCTCACGAAGCCTCCGGAGCGGAAAAAAAAAAACGGAAAAAAGGATCGGGCCCACCCGAGGCAGCGGAGTCAGTAAGGGAAAGGGGACGAGGCGGCCCGGAGCCGGGTGCCCGGAGCCGGGTGCCCGCGGCCAGGATCGGGCCCCTGGAAGTCTGAAAAAAAAATTTTCACCGACCCCCAAAGGGGTGTTGGGGGTGGGCTCATGAAGCCTCCGGAGCGAAAAAAAAAAACGGAAAAAAGGATCGGGCCCACCCGAGGCAGGGGAGTCAGTAAGGGAAAGGGGACGAGGCGGACCGGAGCCGAGTGCCTACGGCCATACCGGACGGAAGGCCCCCGATCCCGTCCGATCTCGGAAGGTAAACCGTCCCGGGCCTGGCTAGTACTTGGATGGGTGACCGCCTGGGAATCCCAGGTGCCGTAGGCAGCTTTTCCCGCTGCGAGCCAGCTCTCTCCTTTTCTGGGGAACAAGGGCAGGGTCGCCCTGCCAGGGGCCCTGGGGCTGAAGTCCCTGCCGGCCACCAGGTCAACCCGGAGCCTGCCCCTCTGCGGCCAGCAGGTCAACCCCATACCGGCAGGGGGTTGACCTGGTGGCCGGGAAGCAGAGCGGCCAGCAGGTCAACCCCATACATTCAGCGGGTTGACCTGGTGGACGGGAAGGAAAGCGGCCAGCAGGTCAACCCCATACTTTCAGCGGGTTGACCTGGTGGCCGGGAAGGAAAGCGGCCAGCAGGTCAACCCCATACATTCAGCGGGTTGACCTGGTGGCCGGGAAGGAAAGCGGCCAGCAGGTCAACCCCATACATTCAGCGGGTTGACCTGGTGGCCGGGAAGGAAAGCGGCCAGCAGGTCAACCCCATACATTCAGCGGGTTGACCTGGTGGCCGGGAAGGAAAGCGGCCAGCAGGTCAACCCCATACATTCAGCGGGTTGACCTGGTGGCCGGGAAGGAAAGCGGCCAGCAGGTCAACCCCATACATTCAGCGGGTTGACCTGGTGGCCCGAAAGCAAACCGGCCACCAGGTCAACCCGGAGCCTGCCCCCGCGGGCAGGGGCCAAGCGGACCCCCCTCCGCCCGGGCTTGCCCTGCTCCGAGCCGGGGCTTAATCCCCGTCCGGCCACCAGGTCAACCCGGAGCCTGCCCCTCTGCGGCCAGCAGGTCAACCCCATGCCGGCAGCGGGTTGACCTGGTGGCCGGGAAGGAAAGCGGCCACCAGGTCAACCCCATACTTTCAGCGGGTTGACCTGGTGGCCGGGAAGGAAAGCGGCCACCAGGTCAACCCCATACTTTCAGCGGGTTGACCTGGTGGCCGGGAAGGAAAGCGGCCAGCAGGTCAACCCCATACATTCAGCGGGTTGACCTGGTGGCCGGGAAGGAAAGCGGCCAGCAGGTCAACCCCATACATTCAGCGGGTTGACCTGGTGGCCGGGAAGGAAAGCGGCCAGCAGGTCAACCCCATACATTCAGCGGGTTGACCTGGTGGCCGGGAAGGAAAGCGGCCAGCAGGTCAACCCCATACATTCAGCGGGTTGACCTGGTGGCCGGGAAGGAAAGCGGCCAGCAGGTCAACCCCATACATTCAGCGGGTTGACCTGGTGGCCGGGAAGGAAAGCGGCCAGCAGGTCAACCCCATACATTCAGCGGGTTGACCTGGTGGCCGGGAAGGAAAGCGGCCAGCAGGTCAACCCCATACATTCAGCGGGTTGACCTGGTGGCCGGGAAGGAAAGCGGCCAGCAGGTCAACCCCATACATTCAGCGGGTTGACCTGGTGGCCGGGAAGGAAAGCGGCCAGCAGGTCAACCCCATACATTCAGCGGGTTGACCTGGTGGCCGGGAAGAAAAGCGGCCAGCAGGTCAACCCCATACATTCAGCGGGTTGACCTGGTGGCCGGGAAGGAAAGCGGCCAGCAGGTCAACCCCATACATT
>NC_134261.1:10983052-10985552 GCF_965152275.1 Natator depressus
TGGGGTTGACCTGATGGCCGAGCAGGGACTTAGACATTTTTTCAGCCTTTTCCTCGGGGTTGACCTGGTGTCCCGGGGGGACTTAGACATTTTTTTCAGCCTTTTCCTCCGGGTTGACCTGGTGTCCCGGGGGGACTTAGACTTTTTTTCAGCCTTTTCCTCCGGGTTGACCTGGTGTCCCGGGGGGACTTAGACTTTTTTTCAGCCTTTTCCTCCGGGTTGACCTGGTGTCCCGGGGGGACTTAGACATTTTTTTCAGCCTTTTCCTCCGGGTTGACCTGGTGTCCCGGGGGGACTTAGACTTTTTTTCAGCCTTTTCCTCCGGGTTGACCTGGTGTCCCGGGGGGACTTAGACTTTTTTTCAGCCTTTTCCTCCGGGTTGACCTGGTGTCCCGGGGGGACTTAGACTTTTTTTCAGCCTTTTCCTCCGGGTTGACCTGGTGTCCCGGGGGGACTTAGACATTTTTTTCAGCCTTTTCCTCCGGGTTGACCTGGTGTCCCGGGGGGACTTAGACTTTTTTTCAGCCTTTTCCTCCGGGTTGACCTGGTGTCCCGGGGGGACTTAGACATTTTTTTCAGCCTTTTCCTCCGGGTTGACCTGGTGTCCCGGGGGGACTTAGACATTTTTTTCAGCCTTTTCCTCCGGGCTGACCTGGTGGCCGAGCGTCTCGCCGTCCGCGGCCGGAGCTAGAGATGCCCCCCCCCCCCAGGCCAGCCTGCGAAGCCGCGGCCAGGATCGGGCCCCTGGAAGTCTGACTAAAAATTTTCACCGACCCCAAAAACGGTTAGGGGGGGCCTCATAAAGCCTCCGGAGCGGAAAAAAAAAAAAACGGAAAAAAGGATCGGGCCCACCCGAGGCAGGGGAGTCAGTAAGGGAAAGGGGACGAGGCGGCCCGGAGCCGGGTGCCGGCGGCCAGGATCGGGCCCCTGGAAGTCTGAAAAATTTTTTTCACCGACCCCCAAAGTGGTATTGGGGGGGGCTCATAAAGCCTCCGGAGCGAAAAAAAAAAAACGGAAAAAAGGATCGGGCCCACCCGAGGCAGGGGAGTCAGTAAGGGAAAGGGGACGAGGCGGCCCGGAGCCGGGTGCCCGGAGCCGGGTGCCCGCGGCCAGGATCGGGCCCCTGGAAGTCTGAAAAAAATTTTTTCACCGACCCCCAAAGTGGTGTTGGGGGGGGCTCACGAAGCCTCCGGAGCGGAAAAAAAAAAACGGAAAAAAGGATCGGGCCCACCCGAGGCAGCGGAGTCAGTAAGGGAAAGGGGACGAGGCGGCCCGGAGCCGGGTGCCCGGAGCCGGGTGCCCGCGGCCAGGATCGGGCCCCTGGAAGTCTGAAAAAAAAATTTTCACCGACCCCCAAAGGGGTGTTGGGGGTGGGCTCATGAAGCCTCCGGAGCGAAAAAAAAAAACGGAAAAAAGGATCGGGCCCACCCGAGGCAGGGGAGTCAGTAAGGGAAAGGGGACGAGGCGGACCGGAGCCGAGTGCCTACGGCCATACCGGACGGAAGGCCCCCGATCCCGTCCGATCTCGGAAGGTAAACCGTCCCGGGCCTGGCTAGTACTTGGATGGGTGACCGCCTGGGAATCCCAGGTGCCGTAGGCAGCTTTTCCCGCTGCGAGCCAGCTCTCTCCTTTTCTGGGGAACAAGGGCAGGGTCGCCCTGCCAGGGGCCCTGGGGCTGAAGTCCCTGCCGGCCACCAGGTCAACCCGGAGCCTGCCCCTCTGCGGCCAGCAGGTCAACCCCATACCGGCAGGGGGTTGACCTGGTGGCCGGGAAGCAGAGCGGCCAGCAGGTCAACCCCATACATTCAGCGGGTTGACCTGGTGGACGGGAAGGAAAGCGGCCAGCAGGTCAACCCCATACTTTCAGCGGGTTGACCTGGTGGCCGGGAAGGAAAGCGGCCAGCAGGTCAACCCCATACATTCAGCGGGTTGACCTGGTGGCCGGGAAGGAAAGCGGCCAGCAGGTCAACCCCATACATTCAGCGGGTTGACCTGGTGGCCGGGAAGGAAAGCGGCCAGCAGGTCAACCCCATACATTCAGCGGGTTGACCTGGTGGCCGGGAAGGAAAGCGGCCAGCAGGTCAACCCCATACATTCAGCGGGTTGACCTGGTGGCCGGGAAGGAAAGCGGCCAGCAGGTCAACCCCATACATTCAGCGGGTTGACCTGGTGGCCCGAAAGCAAACCGGCCACCAGGTCAACCCGGAGCCTGCCCCCGCGGGCAGGGGCCAAGCGGACCCCCCTCCGCCCGGGCTTGCCCTGCTCCGAGCCGGGGCTTAATCCCCGTCCGGCCACCAGGTCAACCCGGAGCCTGCCCCTCTGCGGCCAGCAGGTCAACCCCATGCCGGCAGCGGGTTGACCTGGTGGCCGGGAAGGAAAGCGGCCACCAGGTCAACCCCATACTTTCAGCGGGTTGACCTGGTGGCCGGGAAGGAAAGCGGCCACCAGGTCAACCCCATACTTTCAGCGGGTTGACCTGGTGGCCGGGAAGGAAAGCGGC
>NC_134261.1:10998052-11003052 GCF_965152275.1 Natator depressus
GCGGAGATCTCGGCCGGCTGGCCCCACGGCGCGGAGGGCCGGGCACGCGCCCGGGCCCCCCCCCAAAGGAGGAAAGTCCCAATCGGCCCCAGGATCCGGGGACGCGAAGAGGAAGAGGGACCCGATCCGCCTGAACGCCAGACGCCCCCTGCGGTCGGGGGCACCGGCCCGCGAAGGACCCTTCCCGTCGCGAACGTGAGCACCACATCGATCGGAAGGCGAGAGAGGAGCGGGCCCCCCCTCCCTCCGGGGGGCGCCGACAGTCGGAGTTCGCATCCCGGCCACCGGGCCTGCACCGGGGGTGCGAGGGGACGACGGGGTCCCCGGAGGAAAAGAGCCGGAAAAGGGGGGGCTCGGGGGGGCCGGGGGCCGCCCCACCTGCCAACGTGCCCCTGTCCCCCCTCACAAGATCGGGTACAACGCGCAGATTGGTCCCCGAGGCTCATCTCTGGTTCTCACAGGTTCCGAAAAACCTGTTCTCAGAAATCTCCTCGCACCCGTCAAAATGAACTAGTCGAAAAATCCAACCGCCAATTTAGGGGGACCAATCTGAAATCCTATCCGACCTCCTGGTTCTCTCGGTCGGCCGAGGGCACTTTTGGCGACCCCATCCGGACTTCCGTGAGACTGCCGGCCATCAGGTCAACCCGTCACTTTGAATGGGGTTGACCTGATGGCCGAGCAGGGACTTAGACATTTTTTCAGCCTTTTCCTCGGGGTTGACCTGGTGTCCCGGGGGGACTTAGACATTTTTTTCAGCCTTTTCCTCCGGGTTGACCTGGTGTCCCGGGGGGACTTAGACTTTTTTTCAGCCTTTTCCTCCGGGTTGACCTGGTGTCCCGGGGGGACTTAGACTTTTTTTCAGCCTTTTCCTCCGGGTTGACCTGGTGTCCCGGGGGGACTTAGACATTTTTTTCAGCCTTTTCCTCCGGGTTGACCTGGTGTCCCGGGGGGACTTAGACTTTTTTTCAGCCTTTTCCTCCGGGTTGACCTGGTGTCCCGGGGGGACTTAGACTTTTTTTCAGCCTTTTCCTCCGGGTTGACCTGGTGTCCCGGGGGGACTTAGACTTTTTTTCAGCCTTTTCCTCCGGGTTGACCTGGTGTCCCGGGGGGACTTAGACATTTTTTTCAGCCTTTTCCTCCGGGTTGACCTGGTGTCCCGGGGGGACTTAGACTTTTTTTCAGCCTTTTCCTCCGGGTTGACCTGGTGTCCCGGGGGGACTTAGACATTTTTTTCAGCCTTTTCCTCCGGGTTGACCTGGTGTCCCGGGGGGACTTAGACATTTTTTTCAGCCTTTTCCTCCGGGCTGACCTGGTGGCCGAGCGTCTCGCCGTCCGCGGCCGGAGCTAGAGATGCCCCCCCCCCCCAGGCCAGCCTGCGAAGCCGCGGCCAGGATCGGGCCCCTGGAAGTCTGACTAAAAATTTTCACCGACCCCAAAAACGGTTAGGGGGGGCCTCATAAAGCCTCCGGAGCGGAAAAAAAAAAAAACGGAAAAAAGGATCGGGCCCACCCGAGGCAGGGGAGTCAGTAAGGGAAAGGGGACGAGGCGGCCCGGAGCCGGGTGCCGGCGGCCAGGATCGGGCCCCTGGAAGTCTGAAAAATTTTTTTCACCGACCCCCAAAGTGGTATTGGGGGGGGCTCATAAAGCCTCCGGAGCGAAAAAAAAAAAACGGAAAAAAGGATCGGGCCCACCCGAGGCAGGGGAGTCAGTAAGGGAAAGGGGACGAGGCGGCCCGGAGCCGGGTGCCCGGAGCCGGGTGCCCGCGGCCAGGATCGGGCCCCTGGAAGTCTGAAAAAAATTTTTTCACCGACCCCCAAAGTGGTGTTGGGGGGGGCTCACGAAGCCTCCGGAGCGGAAAAAAAAAAACGGAAAAAAGGATCGGGCCCACCCGAGGCAGCGGAGTCAGTAAGGGAAAGGGGACGAGGCGGCCCGGAGCCGGGTGCCCGGAGCCGGGTGCCCGCGGCCAGGATCGGGCCCCTGGAAGTCTGAAAAAAAAATTTTCACCGACCCCCAAAGGGGTGTTGGGGGTGGGCTCATGAAGCCTCCGGAGCGAAAAAAAAAAACGGAAAAAAGGATCGGGCCCACCCGAGGCAGGGGAGTCAGTAAGGGAAAGGGGACGAGGCGGACCGGAGCCGAGTGCCTACGGCCATACCGGACGGAAGGCCCCCGATCCCGTCCGATCTCGGAAGGTAAACCGTCCCGGGCCTGGCTAGTACTTGGATGGGTGACCGCCTGGGAATCCCAGGTGCCGTAGGCAGCTTTTCCCGCTGCGAGCCAGCTCTCTCCTTTTCTGGGGAACAAGGGCAGGGTCGCCCTGCCAGGGGCCCTGGGGCTGAAGTCCCTGCCGGCCACCAGGTCAACCCGGAGCCTGCCCCTCTGCGGCCAGCAGGTCAACCCCATACCGGCAGGGGGTTGACCTGGTGGCCGGGAAGCAGAGCGGCCAGCAGGTCAACCCCATACATTCAGCGGGTTGACCTGGTGGACGGGAAGGAAAGCGGCCAGCAGGTCAACCCCATACTTTCAGCGGGTTGACCTGGTGGCCGGGAAGGAAAGCGGCCAGCAGGTCAACCCCATACATTCAGCGGGTTGACCTGGTGGCCGGGAAGGAAAGCGGCCAGCAGGTCAACCCCATACATTCAGCGGGTTGACCTGGTGGCCGGGAAGGAAAGCGGCCAGCAGGTCAACCCCATACATTCAGCGGGTTGACCTGGTGGCCGGGAAGGAAAGCGGCCAGCAGGTCAACCCCATACATTCAGCGGGTTGACCTGGTGGCCGGGAAGGAAAGCGGCCAGCAGGTCAACCCCATACATTCAGCGGGTTGACCTGGTGGCCCGAAAGCAAACCGGCCACCAGGTCAACCCGGAGCCTGCCCCCGCGGGCAGGGGCCAAGCGGACCCCCCTCCGCCCGGGCTTGCCCTGCTCCGAGCCGGGGCTTAATCCCCGTCCGGCCACCAGGTCAACCCGGAGCCTGCCCCTCTGCGGCCAGCAGGTCAACCCCATGCCGGCAGCGGGTTGACCTGGTGGCCGGGAAGGAAAGCGGCCACCAGGTCAACCCCATACTTTCAGCGGGTTGACCTGGTGGCCGGGAAGGAAAGCGGCCACCAGGTCAACCCCATACTTTCAGCGGGTTGACCTGGTGGCCGGGAAGGAAAGCGGCCAGCAGGTCAACCCCATACATTCAGCGGGTTGACCTGGTGGCCGGGAAGGAAAGCGGCCAGCAGGTCAACCCCATACATTCAGCGGGTTGACCTGGTGGCCGGGAAGGAAAGCGGCCAGCAGGTCAACCCCATACATTCAGCGGGTTGACCTGGTGGCCGGGAAGGAAAGCGGCCAGCAGGTCAACCCCATACATTCAGCGGGTTGACCTGGTGGCCGGGAAGGAAAGCGGCCAGCAGGTCAACCCCATACATTCAGCGGGTTGACCTGGTGGCCGGGAAGGAAAGCGGCCAGCAGGTCAACCCCATACATTCAGCGGGTTGACCTGGTGGCCGGGAAGGAAAGCGGCCAGCAGGTCAACCCCATACATTCAGCGGGTTGACCTGGTGGCCGGGAAGAAAAGCGGCCAGCAGGTCAACCCCATACATTCAGCGGGTTGACCTGGTGGCCGGGAAGGAAAGCGGCCAGCAGGTCAACCCCATACATTCAGCGGGTTGACCTGGTGGCCGGGAAGGAAAGCGGCCAGCAGGTCAACCCCATACATTCAGCGGGTTGACCTGGTGGCCGGGAAGAAAAGCGGCCAGCAGGTCAACCCCATACATTCAGCGGGTTGACCTGGTGGCCGGGAAGGAAAGCGGCCAGCAGGTCAACCCCATACATTCAGCGGGTTGACCTGGTGGCCGGGAAGGAAAGCGGCCACCAGGTCAACCCCATACAGGCAGCGGGTTGACCTGGTGGCCCGAAAGCAAACCGGCCACCAGGTCAACCCGGAGCCTGCCCCCGCGGGCAGGGGCCGGCATACCCCCGTCCGTCCGGGGTCGCCCTGCCCCGGGCTCCGGGCTTAAGTCCCGAGCGGCCACCAGGTCAACCCGGAGCCTGCCCCCGCGGGCAGGGGCCGGCGGACCCCCGTCCGTCCGGGGTCGCCCTGCCCCGGGCTCCGGGCTTATTCCCCGTCCGGCCACCAGGTCAACCCGGAGCCTGCCCCCGCGGGCAGGGGCCAGGCGGAGCCCCGTCCGTCCGGGGTCGCCCTGCCCCGGGCTCCGGGCTTAAGTCCCGAGCGGCCACCAGGTCAACCCGGAGCCAGCCCCCGCGGGCAGGGGCCGGCGGAGCCCCGTCCGTCCGGGGTCGCCCTGCCCCGGGCTCCGGGCTTAATTCCCGTCCGGCCACCAGGTCAACCCGGAGCCTGCCCCCGCGGGCAGGGGCCAGGCGGACCCCCGTCTGTCCGGGGTCGCCCTGCCCCGGGCTCCGGGCTTAATTCTCCTCCGGCCACCAGGTCAACCCGGAGCCTGCCCCCGCGGGCAGGGGCCAGGCGGACCCCCGTCCGTCCGGGGTCGCCCTGCCCCGGGCTCCGGGCTTAATTCTCCTCCGGCCACCAGGTCAACCCGGAGCCTGCCCCCGCGGGCAGGGGCCGGCGGAGCCCCGTCCGTCCGGGGTCGCCCTGCCCCGGGCTCCGGGCTTAATTCCCGTCCGGCCACCAGGTCAACCCGGAGCCTGCCCCCGCGGGCAGGGGCCAGGCGGACCCCCGTCTGTCCGGGGTCGCCCTGCCCCGGGCTCCGGGCTTAATTCTCCTCCGGCCACCAGGTCAACCCGGAGCCTGCCCCCGCGGGCAGGGGCCAGGCGGACCCCCGTCCGTCCGGGGTCGCCCTGCCCCGGGCTCCGGGCTTAATTCTCCTCCGGCCACCAGGTCAACCCGGAGCCTGCCCCCGCGGGCAGGGGCCGGCGGAGCCCCGTCCGTCCGGGGTCGCCCTGCCCCGGGCTCCGGGCTTAATTCCCGTCCGGCCACCAGGTCAACCCGGAGCCTGCCCCCGCCGGCAGGGGCCAGGCGGACCCCCGTCCGTCCG
>NC_134261.1:11015552-11018052 GCF_965152275.1 Natator depressus
ACGAAGCCTCCGGAGCGGAAAAAAAAAAACGGAAAAAAGGATCGGGCCCACCCGAGGCAGCGGAGTCAGTAAGGGAAAGGGGACGAGGCGGCCCGGAGCCGGGTGCCCGGAGCCGGGTGCCCGCGGCCAGGATCGGGCCCCTGGAAGTCTGAAAAAAAAATTTTCACCGACCCCCAAAGGGGTGTTGGGGGTGGGCTCATGAAGCCTCCGGAGCGAAAAAAAAAAACGGAAAAAAGGATCGGGCCCACCCGAGGCAGGGGAGTCAGTAAGGGAAAGGGGACGAGGCGGACCGGAGCCGAGTGCCTACGGCCATACCGGACGGAAGGCCCCCGATCCCGTCCGATCTCGGAAGGTAAACCGTCCCGGGCCTGGCTAGTACTTGGATGGGTGACCGCCTGGGAATCCCAGGTGCCGTAGGCAGCTTTTCCCGCTGCGAGCCAGCTCTCTCCTTTTCTGGGGAACAAGGGCAGGGTCGCCCTGCCAGGGGCCCTGGGGCTGAAGTCCCTGCCGGCCACCAGGTCAACCCGGAGCCTGCCCCTCTGCGGCCAGCAGGTCAACCCCATACCGGCAGGGGGTTGACCTGGTGGCCGGGAAGCAGAGCGGCCAGCAGGTCAACCCCATACATTCAGCGGGTTGACCTGGTGGACGGGAAGGAAAGCGGCCAGCAGGTCAACCCCATACTTTCAGCGGGTTGACCTGGTGGCCGGGAAGGAAAGCGGCCAGCAGGTCAACCCCATACATTCAGCGGGTTGACCTGGTGGCCGGGAAGGAAAGCGGCCAGCAGGTCAACCCCATACATTCAGCGGGTTGACCTGGTGGCCGGGAAGGAAAGCGGCCAGCAGGTCAACCCCATACATTCAGCGGGTTGACCTGGTGGCCGGGAAGGAAAGCGGCCAGCAGGTCAACCCCATACATTCAGCGGGTTGACCTGGTGGCCGGGAAGGAAAGCGGCCAGCAGGTCAACCCCATACATTCAGCGGGTTGACCTGGTGGCCCGAAAGCAAACCGGCCACCAGGTCAACCCGGAGCCTGCCCCCGCGGGCAGGGGCCAAGCGGACCCCCCTCCGCCCGGGCTTGCCCTGCTCCGAGCCGGGGCTTAATCCCCGTCCGGCCACCAGGTCAACCCGGAGCCTGCCCCTCTGCGGCCAGCAGGTCAACCCCATGCCGGCAGCGGGTTGACCTGGTGGCCGGGAAGGAAAGCGGCCACCAGGTCAACCCCATACTTTCAGCGGGTTGACCTGGTGGCCGGGAAGGAAAGCGGCCACCAGGTCAACCCCATACTTTCAGCGGGTTGACCTGGTGGCCGGGAAGGAAAGCGGCCAGCAGGTCAACCCCATACATTCAGCGGGTTGACCTGGTGGCCGGGAAGGAAAGCGGCCAGCAGGTCAACCCCATACATTCAGCGGGTTGACCTGGTGGCCGGGAAGGAAAGCGGCCAGCAGGTCAACCCCATACATTCAGCGGGTTGACCTGGTGGCCGGGAAGGAAAGCGGCCAGCAGGTCAACCCCATACATTCAGCGGGTTGACCTGGTGGCCGGGAAGGAAAGCGGCCAGCAGGTCAACCCCATACATTCAGCGGGTTGACCTGGTGGCCGGGAAGGAAAGCGGCCAGCAGGTCAACCCCATACATTCAGCGGGTTGACCTGGTGGCCGGGAAGGAAAGCGGCCAGCAGGTCAACCCCATACATTCAGCGGGTTGACCTGGTGGCCGGGAAGAAAAGCGGCCAGCAGGTCAACCCCATACATTCAGCGGGTTGACCTGGTGGCCGGGAAGGAAAGCGGCCAGCAGGTCAACCCCATACATTCAGCGGGTTGACCTGGTGGCCGGGAAGGAAAGCGGCCAGCAGGTCAACCCCATACATTCAGCGGGTTGACCTGGTGGCCGGGAAGAAAAGCGGCCAGCAGGTCAACCCCATACATTCAGCGGGTTGACCTGGTGGCCGGGAAGGAAAGCGGCCAGCAGGTCAACCCCATACATTCAGCGGGTTGACCTGGTGGCCGGGAAGGAAAGCGGCCACCAGGTCAACCCCATACAGGCAGCGGGTTGACCTGGTGGCCCGAAAGCAAACCGGCCACCAGGTCAACCCGGAGCCTGCCCCCGCGGGCAGGGGCCGGCATACCCCCGTCCGTCCGGGGTCGCCCTGCCCCGGGCTCCGGGCTTAAGTCCCGAGCGGCCACCAGGTCAACCCGGAGCCTGCCCCCGCGGGCAGGGGCCGGCGGACCCCCGTCCGTCCGGGGTCGCCCTGCCCCGGGCTCCGGGCTTATTCCCCGTCCGGCCACCAGGTCAACCCGGAGCCTGCCCCCGCGGGCAGGGGCCAGGCGGAGCCCCGTCCGTCCGGGGTCGCCCTGCCCCGGGCTCCGGGCTTAAGTCCCGAGCGGCCACCAGGTCAACCCGGAGCCAGCCCCCGCGGGCAGGGGCCGGCGGAGCCCCGTCCGTCCGGGGTCGCCCTGCCCCGGGCTCCGGGCTTAATTCCCGTCCGGCCACCAGGTCAACCCGGA
>NC_134261.1:11043052-11045552 GCF_965152275.1 Natator depressus
GGGGCGCCGACAGTCGGAGTTCGCATCCCGGCCACCGGGCCTGCACCGGGGGTGCGAGGGGACGACGGGGTCCCCGGAGGAAAAGAGCCGGAAAAGGGGGGGCTCGGGGGGGCCGGGGGCCGCCCCACCTGCCAACGTGCCCCTGTCCCCCCTCACAAGATCGGGTACAACGCGCAGATTGGTCCCCGAGGCTCATCTCTGGTTCTCACAGGTTCCGAAAAACCTGTTCTCAGAAATCTCCTCGCACCCGTCAAAATGAACTAGTCGAAAAATCCAACCGCCAATTTAGGGGGACCAATCTGAAATCCTATCCGACCTCCTGGTTCTCTCGGTCGGCCGAGGGCACTTTTGGCGACCCCATCCGGACTTCCGTGAGACTGCCGGCCATCAGGTCAACCCGTCACTTTGAATGGGGTTGACCTGATGGCCGAGCAGGGACTTAGACATTTTTTCAGCCTTTTCCTCGGGGTTGACCTGGTGTCCCGGGGGGACTTAGACATTTTTTTCAGCCTTTTCCTCCGGGTTGACCTGGTGTCCCGGGGGGACTTAGACATTTTTTCAGCCTTTTCCTCCGGGTTGACCTGGTGTCCCGGGGGGACTTAGACTTTTTTTCAGCCTTTTCCTCCGGGTTGACCTGGTGTCCCGGGGGGACTTAGACTTTTTTTCAGCCTTTTCCTCCGGGTTGACCTGGTGTCCCGGGGGGACTTAGACATTTTTTTCAGCCTTTTCCTCCGGGTTGACCTGGTGTCCCGGGGGGACTTAGACTTTTTTTCAGCCTTTTCCTCCGGGTTGACCTGGTGTCCCGGGGGGACTTAGACTTTTTTTCAGCCTTTTCCTCCGGGTTGACCTGGTGTCCCGGGGGGACTTAGACTTTTTTTCAGCCTTTTCCTCCGGGTTGACCTGGTGTCCCGGGGGGACTTAGACTTTTTTTCAGCCTTTTCCTCCGGGTTGACCTGGTGTCCCGGGGGGACTTAGACATTTTTTTCAGCCTTTTCCTCCGGGTTGACCTGGTGTCCCGGGGGGACTTAGACTTTTTTTCAGCCTTTTCCTCCGGGTTGACCTGGTGTCCCGGGGGGACTTAGACATTTTTTTCAGCCTTTTCCTCCGGGTTGACCTGGTGTCCCGGGGGGACTTAGACATTTTTTTCAGCCTTTTCCTCCGGGCTGACCTGGTGGCCGAGCGTCTCGCCGTCCGCGGCCGGAGCTAGAGATGCCCCCCCCCCAGGCCAGCCTGCGAAGCCGCGGCCAGGATCGGGCCCCTGGAAGTCTGACTAAAAATTTTCACCGACCCCAAAAACGGATAGGGGGGGCCTCATAAAGCCTCCGGAGCGAAAAAAAAAAAACGGAAAAAAGGATCGGGCCCACCCGAGGCAGGGGAGTCAGTAAGGGAAAGGGGACGAGGCGGCCCGGAGCCGGGTGCCCGGAGCCGGGTGCCGGCGGCCAGGATCGGGCCCCTGGAAGTCTGAAAAATTTTTTTCACCGACCCCCAAAGTGGTATTGGGGGGGGCTCATAAAGCCTCCGGAGCGAAAAAAAAAAAAAACGGAAAAAAGGATCGGGCCCACCCGAGGCAGGGGAGTCAGTAAGGGAAAGGGGACGAGGCGGCCCGGAGCCGGGTGCCCGGAGCCGGGTGCCCGCGGCCAGGATCGGGCCCCTGGAAGTCTGAAAAAAATTTTTTCACCGACCCCCAAAGTGGTGTTGGGGGGGGCTCACGAAGCCTCCGGAGCGGAAAAAAAAAACGGAAAAAAGGATCGGGCCCACCCGAGGCAGCGGAGTCAGTAAGGGAAAGGGGACGAGGCGGCCCGGAGCCGGGTGCCCGGAGCCGGGTGCCCGCGGCCAGGATCGGGCCCCTGGAAGTCTGAAAAAAAAATTTTCACCGACCCCCAAAGGGGTGTTGGGGGGGGCTCATGAAGCCTCCGGAGCGAAAAAAAAAAAACGGAAAAAAGGATCGGGCCCACCCGAGGCAGGGGAGTCAGTAAGGGAAAGGGGACGAGGCGGACCGGAGCCGAGTGCCTACGGCCATACCGGACGGAAGGCCCCCGATCCCGTCCGATCTCGGAAGGTAAACCGTCCCGGGCCTGGCTAGTACTTGGATGGGTGACCGCCTGGGAATCCCAGGTGCCGTAGGCAGCTTTTCCCGCTGCGAGCCAGCTCTCTCCTTTTCTGGGGAACAAGGGCAGGGTCGCCCTGCCAGGGGCCCTGGGGCTTAAGTCCCTGCCGGCCACCAGGTCAACCCGGAGCCTGCCCCTCTGCGGCCAGCAGGTCAACCCCATACCGGCAGGGGGTTGACCTGGTGGCCGGGAAGCAGAGCGGCCAGCAGGTCAACCCCATACATTCAGCGGGTTGACCTGGTGGACGGGAAGGAAAGCGGCCAGCAGGTCAACCCCATACTTTCAGCGGGTTGACCTGGTGGCCGGGAAGGAAAGCGGCCAGCAGGTCAACCCCATACATTCAGCGGGTTGACCTGGTGGCCGGGAAGGAAAGCGGCCAGCAGGTCAACCCC
>NC_134261.1:11062278-11069778 GCF_965152275.1 Natator depressus
GCGCCCGGGCCCCCCCCCAAAGGAGGAAAGTCCCAATCGGCCCCAGGATCCGGGGACGCGAAGAGGAAGA
The DNA here is from genome assembly GCF_965152275.1 of Natator depressus. Taxonomy (NCBI): domain Eukaryota; kingdom Metazoa; phylum Chordata; order Testudines; family Cheloniidae; genus Natator; species Natator depressus. Next base: position 11,062,349 of record NC_134261.1, read on the forward strand.
GGGACCCGATCCGCCTGAACGCCAGACGCCCCCTGCGGTCGGGGGCGCCGGCCCGCGAAGGACCCTTCCCGTCGCGAACGTGAGCGCCACATCGATCGGAAGGCGAGAGAGGAGCGGGCCCCCCCTCCCTCCGGGGGGCGCCGACAGTCGGAGTTCGCATCCCGGCCACCGGGCCTGCACCGGGGGTGCGAGGGGACGACGGGGTCCCCGGAGGAAAAGAGCCGGAAAAGGGGGGGCTCGGGGGGGCCGGGGGCCGCCCCACCTGCCAACGTGCCCCTGTCCCCCCTCACAAGATCGGGTACAACGCGCAGATTGGTCCCCGAGGCTCATCTCTGGTTCTCACAGGTTCCGAAAAACCTGTTCTCAGAAATCTCCTCGCACCCGTCAAAATGAACTAGTCGAAAAATCCAACCGCCAATTTAGGGGGACCAATCTGAAATCCTATCCGACCTCCTGGTTCTCTCGGTCGGCCGAGGGCACTTTTGGCGACCCCATCCGGACTTCCGTGAGACTGCCGGCCATCAGGTCAACCCGTCACTTTGAATGGGGTTGACCTGATGGCCGAGCAGGGACTTAGACATTTTTTCAGCCTTTTCCTCGGGGTTGACCTGGTGTCCCGGGGGGACTTAGACATTTTTTTCAGCCTTTTCCTCCGGGTTGACCTGGTGTCCCGGGGGGACTTAGACATTTTTTCAGCCTTTTCCTCCGGGTTGACCTGGTGTCCCGGGGGGACTTAGACTTTTTTTCAGCCTTTTCCTCCGGGTTGACCTGGTGTCCCGGGGGGACTTAGACTTTTTTTCAGCCTTTTCCTCCGGGTTGACCTGGTGTCCCGGGGGGACTTAGACATTTTTTTCAGCCTTTTCCTCCGGGTTGACCTGGTGTCCCGGGGGGACTTAGACTTTTTTTCAGCCTTTTCCTCCGGGTTGACCTGGTGTCCCGGGGGGACTTAGACTTTTTTTCAGCCTTTTCCTCCGGGTTGACCTGGTGTCCCGGGGGGACTTAGACTTTTTTTCAGCCTTTTCCTCCGGGTTGACCTGGTGTCCCGGGGGGACTTAGACTTTTTTTCAGCCTTTTCCTCCGGGTTGACCTGGTGTCCCGTCCGGGGGGACTTAGACATTTTTTTCAGCCTTTTCCTCCGGGTTGACCTGGTGTCCGGGGGGACTTAGACTTTTTTTCAGCCTTTTCCTCCGGGTTGACCTGGTGTCCCGGGGGGACTTAGACATTTTTTTCAGCCTTTTCCTCCGGGTTGACCTGGTGTCCCGGGGGGACTTAGACATTTTTTTCAGCCTTTTCCTCCGGGCTGACCTGGTGGCCGAGCGTCTCGCCGTCCGCGGCCGGAGCTAGAGATGCCCCCCCCCCCAGGCCAGCCTGCGAAGCCGCGGCCAGGATCGGGCCCCTGGAAGTCTGACTAAAAATTTTCACCGACCCCAAAAACGGTTAGGGGGGGCCTCATAAAGCCTCCGGAGCGAAAAAAAAAAAACGGAAAAAGGATCGGGCCCACCCGAGGCAGGGGAGTCAGTAAGGGAAAGGGGACGAGGCGGCCCGGAGCCGGGTGCCCGGAGCCGGGTGCCGGCGGCCAGGATCGGGCCCTGGAAGTCTGAAAAATTTTTTTCACCGACCCCCAAAGTGGTATTGGGGGGGGCTCATAAAGCCTCCGGAGCGAAAAAAAAAAAAAACGGAAAAAAGGATCGGGCCCACCCGAGGCAGGGGAGTCAGTAAGGGAAAGGGGACGAGGCGGCCCGGAGCCGGGTGCCCGGAGCCGGGTGCCCGCGGCCAGGATCGGGCCCCTGGAAGTCTGAAAAAAATTTTTTCACCGACCCCCAAAGTGGTGTTGGGGGGGGCTCACGAAGCCTCCGGAGCGGAAAAAAAAAACCGGAAAAAAGGATCGGGCCCACCCGAGGCAGCGGAGTCAGTAAGGGAAAGGGGACGAGGCGGCCCGGAGCCGGGTGCCCGCGGCCAGGATCGGGCCCCTGGAAGTCTGAAAAAAATTTTCACCGACCCCCAAAGGGGTGTTGGGGGGGGGCTCATGAAGCCTCCGGAGCAAAAAAAAAACGGAAAAAAGGATCGGGCCCACCCGAGGCAGGGGAGTCAGTAAGGGAAAGGGGACGAGGCGGACCGGAGCCGAGTGCCTACGGCCATACCGGACGGAAGGCCCCCGATCCCGTCCGATCTCGGAAGGTAAACCGTCCCGGGCCTGGCTAGTACTTGGATGGGTGACCGCCTGGGAATCCCAGGTGCCGTAGGCAGCTTTTCCCGCTGCGAGCCAGCTCTCTCCTTTTCTGGGGAACAAGGGCAGGGTCGCCCTGCCAGGGGCCCTGGGGCTGAAGTCCCTGCCGGCCACCAGGTCAACCCGGAGCCTGCCCCTCTGCGGCCAGCAGGTCAACCCCATACCGGCAGGGGGTTGACCTGGTGGCCGGGAAGCAGAGCGGCCAGCAGGTCAACCCCATACATTCAGCGGGTTGACCTGGTGGACGGGAAGGAAAGCGGCCAGCAGGTCAACCCCATACTTTCAGCGGGTTGACCTGGTGGCCGGGAAGGAAAGCGGCCAGCAGGTCAACCCCATACATTCAGCGGGTTGACCTGGTGGCCGGGAAGGAAAGCGGCCAGCAGGTCAACCCCATACATTCAGCGGGTTGACCTGGTGGCCGGGAAGGAAAGCGGCCAGCAGGTCAACCCCATACATTCAGCGGGTTGACCTGGTGGCCGGGAAGGAAAGCGGCCAGCAGGTCAACCCCATACATTCAGCGGGTTGACCTGGTGGCCGGGAAGGAAAGCGGCCACCAGGTCAACCCCATACAGGCAGCGGGTTGACCTGGTGGCCCGAAAGCAAACCGGCCACCAGGTCAACCCGGAGCCTGCCCCCGCGGGCAGGGGCCAAGCGGACCCCCCTCCGCCCGGGCTTGCCCTGCTCCGAGCCGGGGCTTAATCCCCGTCCGGCCACCAGGTCAACCCGGAGCCTGCCCCTCTGCGGCCAGCAGGTCAACCCCATGCCGGCAGCGGGTTGACCTGGTGGCCGGGAAGGAAAGCGGCCACCAGGTCAACCCCATACTTTCAGCGGGTTGACCTGGTGGCCGGGAAGGAAAGCGGCCACCAGGTCAACCCCATACTTTCAGCGGGTTGACCTGGTGGCCGGGAAGGAAAGCGGCCAGCAGGTCAACCCCATACATTCAGCGGGTTGACCTGGTGGCCGGGAAGGAAAGCGGCCAGCAGGTCAACCCCATACATTCAGCGGGTTGACCTGGTGGCCGGGAAGGAAAGCGGCCAGCAGGTCAACCCCATACATTCAGCGGGTTGACCTGGTGGCCGGGAAGGAAAGCGGCCAGCAGGTCAACCCCATACATTCAGCGGGTTGACCTGGTGGCCGGGAAGGAAAGCGGCCAGCAGGTCAACCCCATACATTCAGCGGGTTGACCTGGTGGCCGGGAAGAAAAGCGGCCAGCAGGTCAACCCCATACATTCAGCGGGTTGACCTGGTGGCCGGGAAGGAAAGCGGCCAGCAGGTCAACCCCATACATTCAGCGGGTTGACCTGGTGGCCGGGAAGGAAAGCGGCCAGCAGGTCAACCCCATACATTCAGCGGGTTGACCTGGTGGCCGGGAAGAAAAGCGGCCAGCAGGTCAACCCCATACATTCAGCGGGTTGACCTGGTGGCCGGGAAGGAAAGCGGCCAGCAGGTCAACCCCATACATTCAGCGGGTTGACCTGGTGGCCGGGAAGGAAAGCGGCCACCAGGTCAACCCCATACAGGCAGCGGGTTGACCTGGTGGCCCGAAAGCAAACCGGCCACCAGGTCAACCCGGAGCCTGCCCCCGCGGGCAGGGGCCGGCATACCCCCGTCCGTCCGGGGTCGCCCTGCCCCGGGCTCCGGGCTTAAGTCCCGAGCGGCCACCAGGTCAACCCGGAGCCTGCCCCCGCGGGCAGGGGCCGGCGGAGCCCCGTCCGTCCGGGGTCGCCCTGCCCCGGGCTCCGGGCTTAATTCCCGTCCGGCCACCAGGTCAACCCGGAGCCTGCCCCCGCGGGCAGGGGCCAGGCGGACCCCCGTCTGTCCGGGGTCGCCCTGCCCCGGGCTCCGGGCTTAATTCTCCTCCGGCCACCAGGTCAACCCGGAGCCTGCCCCCGCGGGCAGGGGCCAGGCGGACCCCCGTCCGTCCGGGGTCGCCCTGCCCCGGGCTCCGGGCTTAATTCTCCTCCGGCCACCAGGTCAACCCGGAGCCTGCCCCCGCGGGCAGGGGCCGGCATACCCCCGTCCGTCCGGGGTCGCCCTGCCCCGGGCTCCGGGCTTAATTCCCGTCCGGCCACCAGGTCAACCCGGAGCCTGCCCCCGCGGGCAGGGGCCAGGCGGACCCCCGTCCGTCCGGGGTCGCCCTGCCCCGGGCTCCGGGCTTAATTCTCCTCCGGCCACCAGGTCAACCCGGAGCCTGCCCCCGCGGGCAGGGGCCGGCATACCCCCGTCCGTCCGGGGTCGCCCTGCCCCGGGCTCCGGGCTTAATTCCCGTCCGGCCACCAGGTCAACCCGGAGCCTGCCCCCGCGGGCAGGGGCCAGGCGGACCCCCGTCCGTCCGGGGTCGCCCTGCCCCGGGCTCCGGGCTTAATTCTCCTCCGGCCACCAGGTCAACCCGGAGCCTGCCCCCGCGGGCAGGGGCCGGCGGAGCCCCGTCCGTCCGGGGTCGCCCTGCCCCGGGCTCCGGGCTTAATTCCCGTCCGGCCACCAGGTCAACCCGGAGCCTGCCCCCGCGGGCAGGGGCCGGCGGAGCCCCGTCCGTCCGGGGTCGCCCTGCCCCGGGCTCCGGGCTTAATTCTCCTCCGGCCACCAGGTCAACCCGGAGCCTGCCCCCGCGGGCAGGGGCCAGGCGGAGCCCCGTCCGTCCGGGGCCGCCCTGCCCCGGGCTCCGGGCTTAAGTCCCGAGCGGCCACCAGGTCAACCCGGAGCCTGCCCCCGCGGGCAGGGGCCAGGCGGATCCCCGTCCGTCCGGGGTCGCCCTGCCCCGGGCTCCGGGCTTAATTCTCCTCCGGCCACCAGGTCAACCCGGAGCCTGCCCCCGCGGGCAGGGGCCGGCATACCCCCGTCCGTCCGGGGTCGCCCTGCCCCGGGCTCCGGGCTTAATTCCCGTCCGGCCACCAGGTCAACCCGGAGCCTGCCCCCGCGGGCAGGGGCCAGGCGGACCCCCGTCCGTCCGGGGTCGCCCTGCCCCGGGCTCCGGGCTTAATTCCCGTCCGGCCACCAGGTCAACCCGGAGCCTGCCCCCGCGGGCAGGGGCCAGGCGGACCCCCGTCCGTCCGGGGTCGCCCTGCCCCGGGCTCCGGGCTTAATTCTCCTCCGGCCACCAGGTCAACCCGGAGCCTGCCCCCGCGGGCAGGGGCCGGCGGAGCCCCGTCCGTCCGGGGTCGCCCTGCCCCGGGCTCCGGGCTTAATTCCCGTCCGGCCACCAGGTCAACCCGGAGCCTGCCCCCGCGGGCAGGGGCCGGCGGAGCCCCGTCCGTCCGGGGTCGCCCTGCCCCGGGCTCCGGGCTTAATTCTCCTCCGGCCACCAGGTCAACCCGGAGCCTGCCCCCGCGGGCAGGGGCCAGGCGGAGCCCCGTCCGTCCGGGGCCGCCCTGCCCCGGGCTCCGGGCTTAAGTCCCGAGCGGCCACCAGGTCAACCCGGAGCCTGCCCCCGCGGGCAGGGGCCAGGCGGATCCCCGTCCGTCCGGGGTCGCCCTGCCCCGGGCTCCGGGCTTAATTCTCCTCCGGCCACCAGGTCAACCCGGAGCCTGCCCCCGCGGGCAGGGGCCGGCATACCCCCGTCCGTCCGGGGTCGCCCTGCCCCGGGCTCCGGGCTTAATTCCCGTCCGGCCACCAGGTCAACCCGGAGCCTGCCCCCGCGGGCAGGGGCCAGGCGGACCCCCGTCCGTCCGGGGTCGCCCTGCCCCGGGCTCCGGGCTTAATTCTCCTCCGGCCACCAGGTCAACCCGGAGCCTGCCCCTCTGCGGCCAGCAGGTCAACCCCATGCCGGCAGCGGGTTGACCTGGTGGCCGGGAAGGAAAGCGGCCACCAGGTCAACCCCATACTTTCAGCGGGTTGACCTGGTGGCCGGGAAGGAAAGCGGCCAGCAGGTCAACCCCATACATTCAGCGGGTTGACCTGGTGGCCGGGAAGGAAAGCGGCCAGCAGGTCAACCCCATACATTCAGCGGGTTGACCTGGTGGCCGGGAAGGAAAGCGGCCAGCAGGTCAACCCCATACATTCAGCGGGTTGACCTGGTGGCCGGGAAGAAAAGCGGCCAGCAGGTCAACCCCATACATTCAGCGGGTTGACCTGGTGGCCGGGAAGGAAAGCGGCCACCAGGTCAAGCCCATACATTCAGCGGGTTGACCTGGTGGCCGGGAAGGAAAGCGGCCACCAGGTCAACCCCATACAGGCAGCGGGTTGACCTGGTGGCCCGAAAGCAAACCGGCCACCAGGTCAACCCGGAGCCTGCCCCCGCGGGCAGGGGCCGGCATACCCCCGTCCGTCCGGGGTCGCCCTGCCCCGGGCTCCGGGCTTAAGTCCCGAGCGGCCACCAGGTCAACCCGGAGCCTGCCCCCGCGGGCAGGGGCCGGCGGACCCCCGTCCGTCCGGGGTCGCCCTGCCCCGGGCTCCGGGCTTATTCCCCGTCCGGCCACCAGGTCAACCCGGAGCCTGCCCCCGCGGGCAGGGGCCAGGCGGAGCCCCGTCCGTCCGGGGCCGCCCTGCCCCGGGCTCCGGGCTTAAGTCCCGAGCGGCCACCAGGTCAACCCGGAGCCAGCCCCCGCGGGCAGGGGCCGGCGGAGCCCCGTCCGTCCGGGGTCGCCCTGCCCCGGGCTCCGGGCTTAATTCCCGTCCGGCCACCTGGTCAACCCGGAGCCTGCCCCCGCGGGCAGGGGCCAGGCGGACCCCCGTCCGTCCGGGGTCGCCCTGCCCCGGGCTCCGGGCTTAATTCTCCTCCGGCCACCAGGTCAACCCGGAGCCTGCCCCCGCGGGCAGGGGCCAGGCGGACCCCCGTCCGTCCGGGGTCGCCCTGCCCCGGGCTCCGGGCTTAATTCTCCTCCGGCCACCAGGTCAACCCGGAGCCTGCCCCCGCGGGCAGGGGCCGGCGGACCCCCGTCCGTCCGGGGTCGCCCTGCCCCGGGCTCCGGGCTTAATTCCCGTCCGGCCACCAGGTCAACCCGGAGCCTGCCCCCGCGGGCAGGGGCCAGGCGGACCCCCGTCCGTCCGGGGTCGCCCTGCCCCGGGCTCCGGGCTTAATTCCCGTCCGGCCACCAGGTCAACCCGGAGCCTACCCCCGCGGGCAGGGGCCAGGCGGACCCCCGTCCGTCCGGGGTCGCCCTGCCCCGGGCTCCGGGCTTAATTCTCCTCCGGCCACCAGGTCAACCCGGAGCCTGCCCCCGCGGGCAGGGGCCGGCGGAGCCCCGTCCGTCCGGGGTCGCCCTGC
>NC_134261.1:11082278-11087278 GCF_965152275.1 Natator depressus
GGCCGGAGCTAGAGATGCCCCCCCCCCCAGGCCAGCCTGCGAAGCCGCGGCCAGGATCGGGCCCCTGGAAGTCTGACTAAAAATTTTCACCGACCCCAAAAACGGTTAGGGGGGGCCTCATAAAGCCTCCGGAGCGAAAAAAAAAAAAACGGAAAAAAGGATCGGGCCCACCCGAGGCAGGGGAGTCAGTAAGGGAAAGGGGACGAGGCGGCCCGGAGCCGGGTGCCCGGAGCCGGGTGCCGGCGGCCAGGATCGGGCCCCTGGAAGTCTGAAAAATTTTTTTCACCGACCCCCAAAGTGGTATTGGGGGGGGCTCATAAAGCCTCCGGAGCGAAAAAAAAAAAAAACGGAAAAAAGGATCGGGCCCACCCGAGGCAGGGGAGTCAGTAAGGGAAAGGGGACGAGGCGGCCCGGAGCCGGGTGCCCGGAGCCGGGTGCCCGCGGCCAGGATCGGGCCCCTGGAAGTCTGAAAAAAATTTTTTCACCGACCCCCAAAGTGGTGTTGGGGGGGGCTCACGAAGCCTCCGGAGCGGAAAAAAAAAACCGGAAAAAAGGATCGGGCCCACCCGAGGCAGCGGAGTCAGTAAGGGAAAGGGGACGAGGCGGCCCGGAGCCGGGTGCCCGCGGCCAGGATCGGGCCCCTGGAAGTCTGAAAAAAAAATTTTCACCGACCCCCAAAGGGGTGTTGGGGGGGGGCTCATGAAGCCTCCGGAGCGAAAAAAAAAAACGGAAAAAAGGATCGGGCCCACCCGAGGCAGGGGAGTCAGTAAGGGAAAGGGGACGAGGCGGACCGGAGCCGAGTGCCTACGGCCATACCGGACGGAAGGCCCCCGATCCCGTCCGATCTCGGAAGGTAAACCGTCCCGGGCCTGGCTAGTACTTGGATGGGTGACCGCCTGGGAATCCCAGGTGCCGTAGGCAGCTTTTCCCGCTGCGAGCCAGCTCTCTCCTTTTCTGGGGAACAAGGGCAGGGTCGCCCTGCCAGGGGCCCTGGGGCTGAAGTCCCTGCCGGCCACCAGGTCAACCCGGAGCCTGCCCCTCTGCGGCCAGCAGGTCAACCCCATACCGGCAGGGGGTTGACCTGGTGGCCGGGAAGCAGAGCGGCCAGCAGGTCAACCCCATACATTCAGCGGGTTGACCTGGTGGACGGGAAGGAAAGCGGCCAGCAGGTCAACCCCATACTTTCAGCGGGTTGACCTGGTGGCCGGGAAGGAAAGCGGCCAGCAGGTCAACCCCATACATTCAGCGGGTTGACCTGGTGGCCGGGAAGGAAAGCGGCCAGCAGGTCAACCCCATACATTCAGCGGGTTGACCTGGTGGCCGGGAAGGAAAGCGGCCAGCAGGTCAACCCCATACATTCAGCGGGTTGACCTGGTGGCCGGGAAGGAAAGCGGCCAGCAGGTCAACCCCATACATTCAGCGGGTTGACCTGGTGGCCGGGAAGGAAAGCGGCCACCAGGTCAACCCCATACAGGCAGCGGGTTGACCTGGTGGCCCGAAAGCAAACCGGCCACCAGGTCAACCCGGAGCCTGCCCCCGCGGGCAGGGGCCAAGCGGACCCCCCTCCGCCCGGGCTTGCCCTGCTCCGAGCCGGGGCTTAATCCCCGTCCGGCCACCAGGTCAACCCGGAGCCTGCCCCTCTGCGGCCAGCAGGTCAACCCCATGCCGGCAGCGGGTTGACCTGGTGGCCGGGAAGGAAAGCGGCCACCAGGTCAACCCCATACTTTCAGCGGGTTGACCTGGTGGCCGGGAAGGAAAGCGGCCACCAGGTCAACCCCATACTTTCAGCGGGTTGACCTGGTGGCCGGGAAGGAAAGCGGCCAGCAGGTCAACCCCATACATTCAGCGGGTTGACCTGGTGGCCGGGAAGGAAAGCGGCCAGCAGGTCAACCCCATACATTCAGCGGGTTGACCTGGTGGCCGGGAAGGAAAGCGGCCAGCAGGTCAACCCCATACATTCAGCGGGTTGACCTGGTGGCCGGGAAGGAAAGCGGCCAGCAGGTCAACCCCATACATTCAGCGGGTTGACCTGGTGGCCGGGAAGGAAAGCGGCCAGCAGGTCAACCCCATACATTCAGCGGGTTGACCTGGTGGCCGGGAAGAAAAGCGGCCAGCAGGTCAACCCCATACATTCAGCGGGTTGACCTGGTGGCCGGGAAGGAAAGCGGCCAGCAGGTCAACCCCATACATTCAGCGGGTTGACCTGGTGGCCGGGAAGGAAAGCGGCCAGCAGGTCAACCCCATACATTCAGCGGGTTGACCTGGTGGCCGGGAAGAAAAGCGGCCAGCAGGTCAACCCCATACATTCAGCGGGTTGACCTGGTGGCCGGGAAGGAAAGCGGCCAGCAGGTCAACCCCATACATTCAGCGGGTTGACCTGGTGGCCGGGAAGGAAAGCGGCCACCAGGTCAACCCCATACAGGCAGCGGGTTGACCTGGTGGCCCGAAAGCAAACCGGCCACCAGGTCAACCCGGAGCCTGCCCCCGCGGGCAGGGGCCGGCATACCCCCGTCCGTCCGGGGTCGCCCTGCCCCGGGCTCCGGGCTTAAGTCCCGAGCGGCCACCAGGTCAACCCGGAGCCTGCCCCCGCGGGCAGGGGCCGGCGGAGCCCCGTCCGTCCGGGGTCGCCCTGCCCCGGGCTCCGGGCTTAATTCCCGTCCGGCCACCAGGTCAACCCGGAGCCTGCCCCCGCGGGCAGGGGCCAGGCGGACCCCCGTCTGTCCGGGGTCGCCCTGCCCCGGGCTCCGGGCTTAATTCTCCTCCGGCCACCAGGTCAACCCGGAGCCTGCCCCCGCGGGCAGGGGCCAGGCGGACCCCCGTCCGTCCGGGGTCGCCCTGCCCCGGGCTCCGGGCTTAATTCTCCTCCGGCCACCAGGTCAACCCGGAGCCTGCCCCCGCGGGCAGGGGCCGGCATACCCCCGTCCGTCCGGGGTCGCCCTGCCACGGGCTCCGGGCTTAATTCCCGTCCGGCCACCAGGTCAACCCGGAGCCTGCCCCCGCGGGCAGGGGCCAGGCGGACCCCCGTCCGTCCGGGGTCGCCCTGCCCCGGGCTCCGGGCTTAATTCTCCTCCGGCCACCAGGTCAACCCGGAGCCTGCCCCCGCGGGCAGGGGCCGGCATACCCCCGTCCGTCCGGGGTCGCCCTGCCCCGGGCTCCGGGCTTAATTCCCGTCCGGCCACCAGGTCAACCCGGAGCCTGCCCCCGCGGGCAGGGGCCAGGCGGACCCCCGTCCGTCCGGGGTCGCCCTGCCCCGGGCTCCGGGCTTAATTCTCCTCCGGCCACCAGGTCAACCCGGAGCCTGCCCCCGCGGGCAGGGGCCGGCGGAGCCCCGTCCGTCCGGGGTCGCCCTGCCCCGGGCTCCGGGCTTAATTCCCGTCCGGCCACCAGGTCAACCCGGAGCCTGCCCCCGCGGGCAGGGGCCGGCGGAGCCCCGTCCGTCCGGGGTCGCCCTGCCCCGGGCTCCGGGCTTAATTCTCCTCCGGCCACCAGGTCAACCCGGAGCCTGCCCCCGCGGGCAGGGGCCAGGCGGAGCCCCGTCCGTCCGGGGCCGCCCTGCCCCGGGCTCCGGGCTTAAGTCCCGAGCGGCCACCAGGTCAACCCGGAGCCTGCCCCCGCGGGCAGGGGCCAGGCGGATCCCCGTCCGTCCGGGGTCGCCCTGCCCCGGGCTCCGGGCTTAATTCTCCTCCGGCCACCAGGTCAACCCGGAGCCTGCCCCCGCGGGCAGGGGCCGGCATACCCCCGTCCGTCCGGGGTCGCCCTGCCCCGGGCTCCGGGCTTAATTCCCGTCCGGCCACCAGGTCAACCCGGAGCCTGCCCCCGCGGGCAGGGGCCAGGCGGACCCCCGTCCGTCCGGGGTCGCCCTGCCCCGGGCTCCGGGCTTAATTCTCCTCCGGCCACCAGGTCAACCCGGAGCCTGCCCCTCTGCGGCCAGCAGGTCAACCCCATGCCGGCAGCGGGTTGACCTGGTGGCCGGGAAGGAAAGCGGCCACCAGGTCAACCCCATACTTTCAGCGGGTTGACCTGGTGGCCGGGAAGGAAAGCGGCCAGCAGGTCAACCCCATACATTCAGCGGGTTGACCTGGTGGCCGGGAAGGAAAGCGGCCAGCAGGTCAACCCCATACATTCAGCGGGTTGACCTGGTGGCCGGGAAGGAAAGCGGCCAGCAGGTCAACCCCATACATTCAGCGGGTTGACCTGGTGGCCGGGAAGAAAAGCGGCCAGCAGGTCAACCCCATACATTCAGCGGGTTGACCTGGTGGCCGGGAAGGAAAGCGGCCACCAGGTCAAGCCCATACATTCAGCGGGTTGACCTGGTGGCCGGGAAGGAAAGCGGCCACCAGGTCAACCCCATACAGGCAGCGGGTTGACCTGGTGGCCCGAAAGCAAACCGGCCACCAGGTCAACCCGGAGCCTGCCCCCGCGGGCAGGGGCCGGCATACCCCCGTCCGTCCGGGGTCGCCCTGCCCCGGGCTCCGGGCTTAAGTCCCGAGCGGCCACCAGGTCAACCCGGAGCCTGCCCCCGCGGGCAGGGGCCGGCGGACCCCCGTCCGTCCGGGGTCGCCCTGCCCCGGGCTCCGGGCTTATTCCCCGTCCGGCCACCAGGTCAACCCGGAGCCTGCCCCCGCGGGCAGGGGCCAGGCGGAGCCCCGTCCGTCCGGGGCCGCCCTGCCCCGGGCTCCGGGCTTAAGTCCCGAGCGGCCACCAGGTCAACCCGGAGCCAGCCCCCGCGGGCAGGGGCCGGCGGAGCCCCGTCCGTCCGGGGTCGCCCTGCCCCGGGCTCCGGGCTTAATTCCCGTCCGGCCACCTGGTCAACCCGGAGCCTGCCCCCGCGGGCAGGGGCCAGGCGGACCCCCGTCCGTCCGGGGTCGCCCTGCCCCGGGCTCCGGGCTTAATTCTCCTCCGGCCACCAGGTCAACCCGGAGCCTGCCCCCGCGGGCAGGGGCCAGGCGGACCCCCGTCCGTCCGGGGTCGCCCTGCCCCGGGCTCCGGGCTTAATTCTC
>NC_134261.1:11099778-11102278 GCF_965152275.1 Natator depressus
GGACTTAGACTTTTTTTCAGCCTTTTCCTCCGGGTTGACCTGGTGTCCCGGGGGGACTTAGACTTTTTTTCAGCCTTTTCCTCCGGGTTGACCTGGTGTCCCGGGGGGACTTAGACTTTTTTTCAGCCTTTTCCTCCGGGTTGACCTGGTGTCCCGGGGGGACTTAGACATTTTTTTCAGCCTTTTCCTCCGGGTTGACCTGGTGTCCCGGGGGGACTTAGACTTTTTTTCAGCCTTTTCCTCCGGGTTGACCTGGTGTCCCGGGGGGACTTAGACATTTTTTTCAGCCTTTTCCTCCGGGTTGACCTGGTGTCCCGGGGGGACTTAGACATTTTTTTCAGCCTTTTCCTCCGGGCTGACCTGGTGGCCGAGCGTCTCGCCGTCCGCGGCCGGAGCTAGAGATGCCCCCCCCCCCAGGCCAGCCTGCGAAGCCGCGGCCAGGATCGGGCCCCTGGAAGTCTGACTAAAAATTTTCACCGACCCCAAAAACGGTTAGGGGGGGCCTCATAAAGCCTCCGGAGCGAAAAAAAAAAAAACGGAAAAAAGGATCGGGCCCACCCGAGGCAGGGGAGTCAGTAAGGGAAAGGGGACGAGGCGGCCCGGAGCCGGGTGCCCGGAGCCGGGTGCCGGCGGCCAGGATCGGGCCCCTGGAAGTCTGAAAAATTTTTTTCACCGACCCCCAAAGTGGTATTGGGGGGGGCTCATAAAGCCTCCGGAGCGAAAAAAAAAAAAAACGGAAAAAAGGATCGGGCCCACCCGAGGCAGGGGAGTCAGTAAGGGAAAGGGGACGAGGCGGCCCGGAGCCGGGTGCCCGGAGCCGGGTGCCCGCGGCCAGGATCGGGCCCCTGGAAGTCTGAAAAAAATTTTTTCACCGACCCCCAAAGTGGTGTTGGGGGGGGCTCACGAAGCCTCCGGAGCGGAAAAAAAAAACCGGAAAAAAGGATCGGGCCCACCCGAGGCAGCGGAGTCAGTAAGGGAAAGGGGACGAGGCGGCCCGGAGCCGGGTGCCCGCGGCCAGGATCGGGCCCCTGGAAGTCTGAAAAAAAAATTTTCACCGACCCCCAAAGGGGTGTTGGGGGGGGGCTCATGAAGCCTCCGGAGCGAAAAAAAAAAACGGAAAAAAGGATCGGGCCCACCCGAGGCAGGGGAGTCAGTAAGGGAAAGGGGACGAGGCGGACCGGAGCCGAGTGCCTACGGCCATACCGGACGGAAGGCCCCCGATCCCGTCCGATCTCGGAAGGTAAACCGTCCCGGGCCTGGCTAGTACTTGGATGGGTGACCGCCTGGGAATCCCAGGTGCCGTAGGCAGCTTTTCCCGCTGCGAGCCAGCTCTCTCCTTTTCTGGGGAACAAGGGCAGGGTCGCCCTGCCAGGGGCCCTGGGGCTGAAGTCCCTGCCGGCCACCAGGTCAACCCGGAGCCTGCCCCTCTGCGGCCAGCAGGTCAACCCCATACCGGCAGGGGGTTGACCTGGTGGCCGGGAAGCAGAGCGGCCAGCAGGTCAACCCCATACATTCAGCGGGTTGACCTGGTGGACGGGAAGGAAAGCGGCCAGCAGGTCAACCCCATACTTTCAGCGGGTTGACCTGGTGGCCGGGAAGGAAAGCGGCCAGCAGGTCAACCCCATACATTCAGCGGGTTGACCTGGTGGCCGGGAAGGAAAGCGGCCAGCAGGTCAACCCCATACATTCAGCGGGTTGACCTGGTGGCCGGGAAGGAAAGCGGCCAGCAGGTCAACCCCATACATTCAGCGGGTTGACCTGGTGGCCGGGAAGGAAAGCGGCCAGCAGGTCAACCCCATACATTCAGCGGGTTGACCTGGTGGCCGGGAAGGAAAGCGGCCACCAGGTCAACCCCATACAGGCAGCGGGTTGACCTGGTGGCCCGAAAGCAAACCGGCCACCAGGTCAACCCGGAGCCTGCCCCCGCGGGCAGGGGCCAAGCGGACCCCCCTCCGCCCGGGCTTGCCCTGCTCCGAGCCGGGGCTTAATCCCCGTCCGGCCACCAGGTCAACCCGGAGCCTGCCCCTCTGCGGCCAGCAGGTCAACCCCATGCCGGCAGCGGGTTGACCTGGTGGCCGGGAAGGAAAGCGGCCACCAGGTCAACCCCATACTTTCAGCGGGTTGACCTGGTGGCCGGGAAGGAAAGCGGCCACCAGGTCAACCCCATACTTTCAGCGGGTTGACCTGGTGGCCGGGAAGGAAAGCGGCCAGCAGGTCAACCCCATACATTCAGCGGGTTGACCTGGTGGCCGGGAAGGAAAGCGGCCAGCAGGTCAACCCCATACATTCAGCGGGTTGACCTGGTGGCCGGGAAGGAAAGCGGCCAGCAGGTCAACCCCATACATTCAGCGGGTTGACCTGGTGGCCGGGAAGGAAAGCGGCCAGCAGGTCAACCCCATACATTCAGCGGGTTGACCTGGTGGCCGGGAAGGAAAGCGGCCAGCAGGTCAACCCCATACATTCAGCGGGTTGACCTGGTGGCCGGGAAGAAAAGCGGCCA
>NC_134261.1:11114778-11119778 GCF_965152275.1 Natator depressus
TTGACCTGGTGTCCCGGGGGGACTTAGACATTTTTTTCAGCCTTTTCCTCCGGGTTGACCTGGTGTCCCGGGGGGACTTAGACATTTTTTCAGCCTTTTCCTCCGGGTTGACCTGGTGTCCCGGGGGGACTTAGACTTTTTTTCAGCCTTTTCCTCCGGGTTGACCTGGTGTCCCGGGGGGACTTAGACTTTTTTTCAGCCTTTTCCTCCGGGTTGACCTGGTGTCCCGGGGGGACTTAGACATTTTTTTCAGCCTTTTCCTCCGGGTTGACCTGGTGTCCCGGGGGGACTTAGACTTTTTTTCAGCCTTTTCCTCCGGGTTGACCTGGTGTCCCGGGGGGACTTAGACTTTTTTTCAGCCTTTTCCTCCGGGTTGACCTGGTGTCCCGGGGGGACTTAGACTTTTTTTCAGCCTTTTCCTCCGGGTTGACCTGGTGTCCCGGGGGGACTTAGACTTTTTTTCAGCCTTTTCCTCCGGGTTGACCTGGTGTCCCGGGGGGACTTAGACATTTTTTTCAGCCTTTTCCTCCGGGTTGACCTGGTGTCCCGGGGGGACTTAGACTTTTTTTCAGCCTTTTCCTCCGGGTTGACCTGGTGTCCCGGGGGGACTTAGACATTTTTTTCAGCCTTTTCCTCCGGGTTGACCTGGTGTCCCGGGGGGACTTAGACATTTTTTTCAGCCTTTTCCTCCGGGCTGACCTGGTGGCCGAGCGTCTCGCCGTCCGCGGCCGGAGCTAGAGATGCCCCCCCCCCCAGGCCAGCCTGCGAAGCCGCGGCCAGGATCGGGCCCCTGGAAGTCTGACTAAAAATTTTCACCGACCCCAAAAACGGTTAGGGGGGGCCTCATAAAGCCTCCGGAGCGAAAAAAAAAAAAACGGAAAAAAGGATCGGGCCCACCCGAGGCAGGGGAGTCAGTAAGGGAAAGGGGACGAGGCGGCCCGGAGCCGGGTGCCCGGAGCCGGGTGCCGGCGGCCAGGATCGGGCCCCTGGAAGTCTGAAAAATTTTTTTCACCGACCCCCAAAGTGGTATTGGGGGGGGCTCATAAAGCCTCCGGAGCGAAAAAAAAAAAAAACGGAAAAAAGGATCGGGCCCACCCGAGGCAGGGGAGTCAGTAAGGGAAAGGGGACGAGGCGGCCCGGAGCCGGGTGCCCGGAGCCGGGTGCCCGCGGCCAGGATCGGGCCCCTGGAAGTCTGAAAAAAATTTTTTCACCGACCCCCAAAGTGGTGTTGGGGGGGGCTCACGAAGCCTCCGGAGCGGAAAAAAAAAACCGGAAAAAAGGATCGGGCCCACCCGAGGCAGCGGAGTCAGTAAGGGAAAGGGGACGAGGCGGCCCGGAGCCGGGTGCCCGCGGCCAGGATCGGGCCCCTGGAAGTCTGAAAAAAAAATTTTCACCGACCCCCAAAGGGGTGTTGGGGGGGGGCTCATGAAGCCTCCGGAGCGAAAAAAAAAAACGGAAAAAAGGATCGGGCCCACCCGAGGCAGGGGAGTCAGTAAGGGAAAGGGGACGAGGCGGACCGGAGCCGAGTGCCTACGGCCATACCGGACGGAAGGCCCCCGATCCCGTCCGATCTCGGAAGGTAAACCGTCCCGGGCCTGGCTAGTACTTGGATGGGTGACCGCCTGGGAATCCCAGGTGCCGTAGGCAGCTTTTCCCGCTGCGAGCCAGCTCTCTCCTTTTCTGGGGAACAAGGGCAGGGTCGCCCTGCCAGGGGCCCTGGGGCTGAAGTCCCTGCCGGCCACCAGGTCAACCCGGAGCCTGCCCCTCTGCGGCCAGCAGGTCAACCCCATACCGGCAGGGGGTTGACCTGGTGGCCGGGAAGCAGAGCGGCCAGCAGGTCAACCCCATACATTCAGCGGGTTGACCTGGTGGACGGGAAGGAAAGCGGCCAGCAGGTCAACCCCATACTTTCAGCGGGTTGACCTGGTGGCCGGGAAGGAAAGCGGCCAGCAGGTCAACCCCATACATTCAGCGGGTTGACCTGGTGGCCGGGAAGGAAAGCGGCCAGCAGGTCAACCCCATACATTCAGCGGGTTGACCTGGTGGCCGGGAAGGAAAGCGGCCAGCAGGTCAACCCCATACATTCAGCGGGTTGACCTGGTGGCCGGGAAGGAAAGCGGCCAGCAGGTCAACCCCATACATTCAGCGGGTTGACCTGGTGGCCGGGAAGGAAAGCGGCCACCAGGTCAACCCCATACAGGCAGCGGGTTGACCTGGTGGCCCGAAAGCAAACCGGCCACCAGGTCAACCCGGAGCCTGCCCCCGCGGGCAGGGGCCAAGCGGACCCCCCTCCGCCCGGGCTTGCCCTGCTCCGAGCCGGGGCTTAATCCCCGTCCGGCCACCAGGTCAACCCGGAGCCTGCCCCTCTGCGGCCAGCAGGTCAACCCCATGCCGGCAGCGGGTTGACCTGGTGGCCGGGAAGGAAAGCGGCCACCAGGTCAACCCCATACTTTCAGCGGGTTGACCTGGTGGCCGGGAAGGAAAGCGGCCACCAGGTCAACCCCATACTTTCAGCGGGTTGACCTGGTGGCCGGGAAGGAAAGCGGCCAGCAGGTCAACCCCATACATTCAGCGGGTTGACCTGGTGGCCGGGAAGGAAAGCGGCCAGCAGGTCAACCCCATACATTCAGCGGGTTGACCTGGTGGCCGGGAAGGAAAGCGGCCAGCAGGTCAACCCCATACATTCAGCGGGTTGACCTGGTGGCCGGGAAGGAAAGCGGCCAGCAGGTCAACCCCATACATTCAGCGGGTTGACCTGGTGGCCGGGAAGAAAAGCGGCCAGCAGGTCAACCCCATACATTCAGCGGGTTGACCTGGTGGCCGGGAAGGAAAGCGGCCAGCAGGTCAACCCCATACATTCAGCGGGTTGACCTGGTGGCCGGGAAGGAAAGCGGCCAGCAGGTCAACCC
Organism: Natator depressus; assembly: GCF_965152275.1. Classification (NCBI taxonomy): domain Eukaryota; kingdom Metazoa; phylum Chordata; order Testudines; family Cheloniidae; genus Natator; species Natator depressus. The sequence goes on from NC_134261.1 coordinate 11,117,688, forward strand.
CATACATTCAGCGGGTTGACCTGGTGGCCGGGAAGAAAAGCGGCCAGCAGGTCAACCCCATACATTCAGCGGGTTGACCTGGTGGCCGGGAAGGAAAGCGGCCAGCAGGTCAACCCCATACATTCAGCGGGTTGACCTGGTGGCCGGGAAGGAAAGCGGCCACCAGGTCAACCCCATACAGGCAGCGGGTTGACCTGGTGGCCCGAAAGCAAACCGGCCACCAGGTCAACCCGGAGCCTGCCCCCGCGGGCAGGGGCCGGCATACCCCCGTCCGTCCGGGGTCGCCCTGCCCCGGGCTCCGGGCTTAAGTCCCGAGCGGCCACCAGGTCAACCCGGAGCCTGCCCCCGCGGGCAGGGGCCGGCGGAGCCCCGTCCGTCCGGGGTCGCCCTGCCCCGGGCTCCGGGCTTAATTCCCGTCCGGCCACCAGGTCAACCCGGAGCCTGCCCCCGCGGGCAGGGGCCAGGCGGACCCCCGTCTGTCCGGGGTCGCCCTGCCCCGGGCTCCGGGCTTAATTCTCCTCCGGCCACCAGGTCAACCCGGAGCCTGCCCCCGCGGGCAGGGGCCAGGCGGACCCCCGTCCGTCCGGGGTCGCCCTGCCCCGGGCTCCGGGCTTAATTCTCCTCCGGCCACCAGGTCAACCCGGAGCCTGCCCCCGCGGGCAGGGGCCGGCATACCCCCGTCCGTCCGGGGTCGCCCTGCCCCGGGCTCCGGGCTTAATTCCCGTCCGGCCACCAGGTCAACCCGGAGCCTGCCCCCGCGGGCAGGGGCCAGGCGGACCCCCGTCCGTCCGGGGTCGCCCTGCCCCGGGCTCCGGGCTTAATTCTCCTCCGGCCACCAGGTCAACCCGGAGCCTGCCCCCGCGGGCAGGGGCCGGCATACCCCCGTCCGTCCGGGGTCGCCCTGCCCCGGGCTCCGGGCTTAATTCCCGTCCGGCCACCAGGTCAACCCGGAGCCTGCCCCCGCGGGCAGGGGCCAGGCGGACCCCCGTCCGTCCGGGGTCGCCCTGCCCCGGGCTCCGGGCTTAATTCTCCTCCGGCCACCAGGTCAACCCGGAGCCTGCCCCCGCGGGCAGGGGCCGGCGGAGCCCCGTCCGTCCGGGGTCGCCCTGCCCCGGGCTCCGGGCTTAATTCCCGTCCGGCCACCAGGTCAACCCGGAGCCTGCCCCCGCGGGCAGGGGCCGGCGGAGCCCCGTCCGTCCGGGGTCGCCCTGCCCCGGGCTCCGGGCTTAATTCTCCTCCGGCCACCAGGTCAACCCGGAGCCTGCCCCCGCGGGCAGGGGCCAGGCGGAGCCCCGTCCGTCCGGGGCCGCCCTGCCCCGGGCTCCGGGCTTAAGTCCCGAGCGGCCACCAGGTCAACCCGGAGCCTGCCCCCGCGGGCAGGGGCCAGGCGGATCCCCGTCCGTCCGGGGTCGCCCTGCCCCGGGCTCCGGGCTTAATTCTCCTCCGGCCACCAGGTCAACCCGGAGCCTGCCCCCGCGGGCAGGGGCCGGCATACCCCCGTCCGTCCGGGGTCGCCCTGCCCCGGGCTCCGGGCTTAATTCCCGTCCGGCCACCAGGTCAACCCGGAGCCTGCCCCCGCGGGCAGGGGCCAGGCGGACCCCCGTCCGTCCGGGGTCGCCCTGCCCCGGGCTCCGGGCTTAATTCTCCTCCGGCCACCAGGTCAACCCGGAGCCTGCCCCTCTGCGGCCAGCAGGTCAACCCCATGCCGGCAGCGGGTTGACCTGGTGGCCGGGAAGGAAAGCGGCCACCAGGTCAACCCCATACTTTCAGCGGGTTGACCTGGTGGCCGGGAAGGAAAGCGGCCAGCAGGTCAACCCCATACATTCAGCGGGTTGACCTGGTGGCCGGGAAGGAAAGCGGCCAGCAGGTCAACCCCATACATTCAGCGGGTTGACCTGGTGGCCGGGAAGGAAAGCGGCCAGCAGGTCAACCCCATACATTCAGCGGGTTGACCTGGTGGCCGGGAAGAAAAGCGGCCAGCAGGTCAACCCCATACATTCAGCGGGTTGACCTGGTGGCCGGGAAGGAAAGCGGCCACCAGGTCAAGCCCATACATTCAGCGGGTTGACCTGGTGGCCGGGAAGGAAAGCG
>NC_134261.1:11132278-11137278 GCF_965152275.1 Natator depressus
CCCTGTCCCCCCTCACAAGATCGGGTACAACGCGCAGATTGGTCCCCGAGGCTCATCTCTGGTTCTCACAGGTTCCGAAAAACCTGTTCTCAGAAATCTCCTCGCACCCGTCAAAATGAACTAGTCGAAAAATCCAACCGCCAATTTAGGGGGACCAATCTGAAATCCTATCCGACCTCCTGGTTCTCTCGGTCGGCCGAGGGCACTTTTGGCGACCCCATCCGGACTTCCGTGAGACTGCCGGCCATCAGGTCAACCCGTCACTTTGAATGGGGTTGACCTGATGGCCGAGCAGGGACTTAGACATTTTTTCAGCCTTTTCCTCGGGGTTGACCTGGTGTCCCGGGGGGACTTAGACATTTTTTTCAGCCTTTTCCTCCGGGTTGACCTGGTGTCCCGGGGGGACTTAGACATTTTTTCAGCCTTTTCCTCCGGGTTGACCTGGTGTCCCGGGGGGACTTAGACTTTTTTTCAGCCTTTTCCTCCGGGTTGACCTGGTGTCCCGGGGGGACTTAGACTTTTTTTCAGCCTTTTCCTCCGGGTTGACCTGGTGTCCCGGGGGGACTTAGACATTTTTTTCAGCCTTTTCCTCCGGGTTGACCTGGTGTCCCGGGGGGACTTAGACTTTTTTTCAGCCTTTTCCTCCGGGTTGACCTGGTGTCCCGGGGGGACTTAGACTTTTTTTCAGCCTTTTCCTCCGGGTTGACCTGGTGTCCCGGGGGGACTTAGACTTTTTTTCAGCCTTTTCCTCCGGGTTGACCTGGTGTCCCGGGGGGACTTAGACTTTTTTTCAGCCTTTTCCTCCGGGTTGACCTGGTGTCCCGGGGGGACTTAGACATTTTTTTCAGCCTTTTCCTCCGGGTTGACCTGGTGTCCCGGGGGGACTTAGACTTTTTTTCAGCCTTTTCCTCCGGGTTGACCTGGTGTCCCGGGGGGACTTAGACATTTTTTTCAGCCTTTTCCTCCGGGTTGACCTGGTGTCCCGGGGGGACTTAGACATTTTTTTCAGCCTTTTCCTCCGGGCTGACCTGGTGGCCGAGCGTCTCGCCGTCCGCGGCCGGAGCTAGAGATGCCCCCCCCCCCAGGCCAGCCTGCGAAGCCGCGGCCAGGATCGGGCCCCTGGAAGTCTGACTAAAAATTTTCACCGACCCCAAAAACGGTTAGGGGGGGCCTCATAAAGCCTCCGGAGCGAAAAAAAAAAAAACGGAAAAAAGGATCGGGCCCACCCGAGGCAGGGGAGTCAGTAAGGGAAAGGGGACGAGGCGGCCCGGAGCCGGGTGCCCGGAGCCGGGTGCCGGCGGCCAGGATCGGGCCCCTGGAAGTCTGAAAAATTTTTTTCACCGACCCCCAAAGTGGTATTGGGGGGGGCTCATAAAGCCTCCGGAGCGAAAAAAAAAAAAAACGGAAAAAAGGATCGGGCCCACCCGAGGCAGGGGAGTCAGTAAGGGAAAGGGGACGAGGCGGCCCGGAGCCGGGTGCCCGGAGCCGGGTGCCCGCGGCCAGGATCGGGCCCCTGGAAGTCTGAAAAAAATTTTTTCACCGACCCCCAAAGTGGTGTTGGGGGGGGCTCACGAAGCCTCCGGAGCGGAAAAAAAAAACCGGAAAAAAGGATCGGGCCCACCCGAGGCAGCGGAGTCAGTAAGGGAAAGGGGACGAGGCGGCCCGGAGCCGGGTGCCCGCGGCCAGGATCGGGCCCCTGGAAGTCTGAAAAAAAAATTTTCACCGACCCCCAAAGGGGTGTTGGGGGGGGGCTCATGAAGCCTCCGGAGCGAAAAAAAAAAACGGAAAAAAGGATCGGGCCCACCCGAGGCAGGGGAGTCAGTAAGGGAAAGGGGACGAGGCGGACCGGAGCCGAGTGCCTACGGCCATACCGGACGGAAGGCCCCCGATCCCGTCCGATCTCGGAAGGTAAACCGTCCCGGGCCTGGCTAGTACTTGGATGGGTGACCGCCTGGGAATCCCAGGTGCCGTAGGCAGCTTTTCCCGCTGCGAGCCAGCTCTCTCCTTTTCTGGGGAACAAGGGCAGGGTCGCCCTGCCAGGGGCCCTGGGGCTGAAGTCCCTGCCGGCCACCAGGTCAACCCGGAGCCTGCCCCTCTGCGGCCAGCAGGTCAACCCCATACCGGCAGGGGGTTGACCTGGTGGCCGGGAAGCAGAGCGGCCAGCAGGTCAACCCCATACATTCAGCGGGTTGACCTGGTGGACGGGAAGGAAAGCGGCCAGCAGGTCAACCCCATACTTTCAGCGGGTTGACCTGGTGGCCGGGAAGGAAAGCGGCCAGCAGGTCAACCCCATACATTCAGCGGGTTGACCTGGTGGCCGGGAAGGAAAGCGGCCAGCAGGTCAACCCCATACATTCAGCGGGTTGACCTGGTGGCCGGGAAGGAAAGCGGCCAGCAGGTCAACCCCATACATTCAGCGGGTTGACCTGGTGGCCGGGAAGGAAAGCGGCCAGCAGGTCAACCCCATACATTCAGCGGGTTGACCTGGTGGCCGGGAAGGAAAGCGGCCACCAGGTCAACCCCATACAGGCAGCGGGTTGACCTGGTGGCCCGAAAGCAAACCGGCCACCAGGTCAACCCGGAGCCTGCCCCCGCGGGCAGGGGCCAAGCGGACCCCCCTCCGCCCGGGCTTGCCCTGCTCCGAGCCGGGGCTTAATCCCCGTCCGGCCACCAGGTCAACCCGGAGCCTGCCCCTCTGCGGCCAGCAGGTCAACCCCATGCCGGCAGCGGGTTGACCTGGTGGCCGGGAAGGAAAGCGGCCACCAGGTCAACCCCATACTTTCAGCGGGTTGACCTGGTGGCCGGGAAGGAAAGCGGCCACCAGGTCAACCCCATACTTTCAGCGGGTTGACCTGGTGGCCGGGAAGGAAAGCGGCCAGCAGGTCAACCCCATACATTCAGCGGGTTGACCTGGTGGCCGGGAAGGAAAGCGGCCAGCAGGTCAACCCCATACATTCAGCGGGTTGACCTGGTGGCCGGGAAGGAAAGCGGCCAGCAGGTCAACCCCATACATTCAGCGGGTTGACCTGGTGGCCGGGAAGGAAAGCGGCCAGCAGGTCAACCCCATACATTCAGCGGGTTGACCTGGTGGCCGGGAAGGAAAGCGGCCAGCAGGTCAACCCCATACATTCAGCGGGTTGACCTGGTGGCCGGGAAGAAAAGCGGCCAGCAGGTCAACCCCATACATTCAGCGGGTTGACCTGGTGGCCGGGAAGGAAAGCGGCCAGCAGGTCAACCCCATACATTCAGCGGGTTGACCTGGTGGCCGGGAAGGAAAGCGGCCAGCAGGTCAACCCCATACATTCAGCGGGTTGACCTGGTGGCCGGGAAGAAAAGCGGCCAGCAGGTCAACCCCATACATTCAGCGGGTTGACCTGGTGGCCGGGAAGGAAAGCGGCCAGCAGGTCAACCCCATACATTCAGCGGGTTGACCTGGTGGCCGGGAAGGAAAGCGGCCACCAGGTCAACCCCATACAGGCAGCGGGTTGACCTGGTGGCCCGAAAGCAAACCGGCCACCAGGTCAACCCGGAGCCTGCCCCCGCGGGCAGGGGCCGGCATACCCCCGTCCGTCCGGGGTCGCCCTGCCCCGGGCTCCGGGCTTAAGTCCCGAGCGGCCACCAGGTCAACCCGGAGCCTGCCCCCGCGGGCAGGGGCCGGCGGAGCCCCGTCCGTCCGGGGTCGCCCTGCCCCGGGCTCCGGGCTTAATTCCCGTCCGGCCACCAGGTCAACCCGGAGCCTGCCCCCGCGGGCAGGGGCCAGGCGGACCCCCGTCTGTCCGGGGTCGCCCTGCCCCGGGCTCCGGGCTTAATTCTCCTCCGGCCACCAGGTCAACCCGGAGCCTGCCCCCGCGGGCAGGGGCCAGGCGGACCCCCGTCCGTCCGGGGTCGCCCTGCCCCGGGCTCCGGGCTTAATTCTCCTCCGGCCACCAGGTCAACCCGGAGCCTGCCCCCGCGGGCAGGGGCCGGCATACCCCCGTCCGTCCGGGGTCGCCCTGCCCCGGGCTCCGGGCTTAATTCCCGTCCGGCCACCAGGTCAACCCGGAGCCTGCCCCCGCGGGCAGGGGCCAGGCGGACCCCCGTCCGTCCGGGGTCGCCCTGCCCCGGGCTCCGGGCTTAATTCTCCTCCGGCCACCAGGTCAACCCGGAGCCTGCCCCCGCGGGCAGGGGCCGGCATACCCCCGTCCGTCCGGGGTCGCCCTGCCCCGGGCTCCGGGCTTAATTCCCGTCCGGCCACCAGGTCAACCCGGAGCCTGCCCCCGCGGGCAGGGGCCAGGCGGACCCCCGTCCGTCCGGGGTCGCCCTGCCCCGGGCTCCGGGCTTAATTCTCCTCCGGCCACCAGGTCAACCCGGAGCCTGCCCCCGCGGGCAGGGGCCGGCGGAGCCCCGTCCGTCCGGGGTCGCCCTGCCCCGGGCTCCGGGCTTAATTCCCGTCCGGCCACCAGGTCAACCCGGAGCCTGCCCCCGCGGGCAGGGGCCGGCGGAGCCCCGTCCGTCCGGGGTCGCCCTGCCCCGGGCTCCGGGCTTAATTCTCCTCCGGCCACCAGGTCAACCCGGAGCCTGCCCCCGCGGGCAGGGGCCAGGCGGAGCCCCGTCCGTCCGGGGCCGCCCTGCCCCGGGCTCCGGGCTTAAGTCCCGAGCGGCCACCAGGTCAACCCGGAGCCTGCCCCCGCGGGCAGGGGCCAGGCGGATCCCCGTCCGTCCGGGGTCGCCCTGCCCCGGGCTCCGGGCTTAATTCTCCTCCGGCCACCAGGTCAACCCGGAGCCTGCCCCCGCGGGCAGGGGCCGGCATACCCCCGTCCGTCCGGGGTCGCCCTGCCCCGGGCTCCGGGCTTAATTCCCGTCCGGCCACCAGGTCAACCCGGAGCCTGCCCCCGCGGGCAGGGGCCAGGCGGACCCCCGTCCGTCCGGGGTCGCCCTGCCCCGGGCTCCGGGCTTAATTCTCCTCCGGCCACCAGGTCAACCCGGAGCCTGCCCCTCTGCGGCCAGCAGGTCAACCCCAT
>NC_134261.1:11149778-11157278 GCF_965152275.1 Natator depressus
GAGATCTCGGCCGGCTGGCCCCACGGCGCGGAGGGCCGGGCACGCGCCCGGGCCCCCCCCCAAAGGAGGAAAGTCCCAATCGGCCCCAGGATCCGGGGACGCGAAGAGGAAGAGGGACCCGATCCGCCTGAACGCCAGACGCCCCCTGCGGTCGGGGGCGCCGGCCCGCGAAGGACCCTTCCCGTCGCGAACGTGAGCGCCACATCGATCGGAAGGCGAGAGAGGAGCGGGCCCCCCCTCCCTCCGGGGGGCGCCGACAGTCGGAGTTCGCATCCCGGCCACCGGGCCTGCACCGGGGGTGCGAGGGGACGACGGGGTCCCCGGAGGAAAAGAGCCGGAAAAGGGGGGGCTCGGGGGGGCCGGGGGCCGCCCCACCTGCCAACGTGCCCCTGTCCCCCCTCACAAGATCGGGTACAACGCGCAGATTGGTCCCCGAGGCTCATCTCTGGTTCTCACAGGTTCCGAAAAACCTGTTCTCAGAAATCTCCTCGCACCCGTCAAAATGAACTAGTCGAAAAATCCAACCGCCAATTTAGGGGGACCAATCTGAAATCCTATCCGACCTCCTGGTTCTCTCGGTCGGCCGAGGGCACTTTTGGCGACCCCATCCGGACTTCCGTGAGACTGCCGGCCATCAGGTCAACCCGTCACTTTGAATGGGGTTGACCTGATGGCCGAGCAGGGACTTAGACATTTTTTCAGCCTTTTCCTCGGGGTTGACCTGGTGTCCCGGGGGGACTTAGACATTTTTTTCAGCCTTTTCCTCCGGGTTGACCTGGTGTCCCGGGGGGACTTAGACATTTTTTCAGCCTTTTCCTCCGGGTTGACCTGGTGTCCCGGGGGGACTTAGACTTTTTTTCAGCCTTTTCCTCCGGGTTGACCTGGTGTCCCGGGGGGACTTAGACTTTTTTTCAGCCTTTTCCTCCGGGTTGACCTGGTGTCCCGGGGGGACTTAGACATTTTTTTCAGCCTTTTCCTCCGGGTTGACCTGGTGTCCCGGGGGGACTTAGACTTTTTTTCAGCCTTTTCCTCCGGGTTGACCTGGTGTCCCGGGGGGACTTAGACTTTTTTTCAGCCTTTTCCTCCGGGTTGACCTGGTGTCCCGGGGGGACTTAGACTTTTTTTCAGCCTTTTCCTCCGGGTTGACCTGGTGTCCCGGGGGGACTTAGACTTTTTTTCAGCCTTTTCCTCCGGGTTGACCTGGTGTCCCGGGGGGACTTAGACATTTTTTTCAGCCTTTTCCTCCGGGTTGACCTGGTGTCCCGGGGGGACTTAGACTTTTTTTCAGCCTTTTCCTCCGGGTTGACCTGGTGTCCCGGGGGGACTTAGACATTTTTTTCAGCCTTTTCCTCCGGGTTGACCTGGTGTCCCGGGGGGACTTAGACATTTTTTTCAGCCTTTTCCTCCGGGCTGACCTGGTGGCCGAGCGTCTCGCCGTCCGCGGCCGGAGCTAGAGATGCCCCCCCCCCCAGGCCAGCCTGCGAAGCCGCGGCCAGGATCGGGCCCCTGGAAGTCTGACTAAAAATTTTCACCGACCCCAAAAACGGTTAGGGGGGGCCTCATAAAGCCTCCGGAGCGAAAAAAAAAAAAACGGAAAAAAGGATCGGGCCCACCCGAGGCAGGGGAGTCAGTAAGGGAAAGGGGACGAGGCGGCCCGGAGCCGGGTGCCCGGAGCCGGGTGCCGGCGGCCAGGATCGGGCCCCTGGAAGTCTGAAAAATTTTTTTCACCGACCCCCAAAGTGGTATTGGGGGGGGCTCATAAAGCCTCCGGAGCGAAAAAAAAAAAAAACGGAAAAAAGGATCGGGCCCACCCGAGGCAGGGGAGTCAGTAAGGGAAAGGGGACGAGGCGGCCCGGAGCCGGGTGCCCGGAGCCGGGTGCCCGCGGCCAGGATCGGGCCCCTGGAAGTCTGAAAAAAATTTTTTCACCGACCCCCAAAGTGGTGTTGGGGGGGGCTCACGAAGCCTCCGGAGCGGAAAAAAAAAACCGGAAAAAAGGATCGGGCCCACCCGAGGCAGCGGAGTCAGTAAGGGAAAGGGGACGAGGCGGCCCGGAGCCGGGTGCCCGCGGCCAGGATCGGGCCCCTGGAAGTCTGAAAAAAAAATTTTCACCGACCCCCAAAGGGGTGTTGGGGGGGGGCTCATGAAGCCTCCGGAGCGAAAAAAAAAAACGGAAAAAAGGATCGGGCCCACCCGAGGCAGGGGAGTCAGTAAGGGAAAGGGGACGAGGCGGACCGGAGCCGAGTGCCTACGGCCATACCGGACGGAAGGCCCCCGATCCCGTCCGATCTCGGAAGGTAAACCGTCCCGGGCCTGGCTAGTACTTGGATGGGTGACCGCCTGGGAATCCCAGGTGCCGTAGGCAGCTTTTCCCGCTGCGAGCCAGCTCTCTCCTTTTCTGGGGAACAAGGGCAGGGTCGCCCTGCCAGGGGCCCTGGGGCTGAAGTCCCTGCCGGCCACCAGGTCAACCCGGAGCCTGCCCCTCTGCGGCCAGCAGGTCAACCCCATACCGGCAGGGGGTTGACCTGGTGGCCGGGAAGCAGAGCGGCCAGCAGGTCAACCCCATACATTCAGCGGGTTGACCTGGTGGACGGGAAGGAAAGCGGCCAGCAGGTCAACCCCATACTTTCAGCGGGTTGACCTGGTGGCCGGGAAGGAAAGCGGCCAGCAGGTCAACCCCATACATTCAGCGGGTTGACCTGGTGGCCGGGAAGGAAAGCGGCCAGCAGGTCAACCCCATACATTCAGCGGGTTGACCTGGTGGCCGGGAAGGAAAGCGGCCAGCAGGTCAACCCCATACATTCAGCGGGTTGACCTGGTGGCCGGGAAGGAAAGCGGCCAGCAGGTCAACCCCATACATTCAGCGGGTTGACCTGGTGGCCGGGAAGGAAAGCGGCCACCAGGTCAACCCCATACAGGCAGCGGGTTGACCTGGTGGCCCGAAAGCAAACCGGCCACCAGGTCAACCCGGAGCCTGCCCCCGCGGGCAGGGGCCAAGCGGACCCCCCTCCGCCCGGGCTTGCCCTGCTCCGAGCCGGGGCTTAATCCCCGTCCGGCCACCAGGTCAACCCGGAGCCTGCCCCTCTGCGGCCAGCAGGTCAACCCCATGCCGGCAGCGGGTTGACCTGGTGGCCGGGAAGGAAAGCGGCCACCAGGTCAACCCCATACTTTCAGCGGGTTGACCTGGTGGCCGGGAAGGAAAGCGGCCACCAGGTCAACCCCATACTTTCAGCGGGTTGACCTGGTGGCCGGGAAGGAAAGCGGCCAGCAGGTCAACCCCATACATTCAGCGGGTTGACCTGGTGGCCGGGAAGGAAAGCGGCCAGCAGGTCAACCCCATACATTCAGCGGGTTGACCTGGTGGCCGGGAAGGAAAGCGGCCAGCAGGTCAACCCCATACATTCAGCGGGTTGACCTGGTGGCCGGGAAGGAAAGCGGCCAGCAGGTCAACCCCATACATTCAGCGGGTTGACCTGGTGGCCGGGAAGGAAAGCGGCCAGCAGGTCAACCCCATACATTCAGCGGGTTGACCTGGTGGCCGGGAAGAAAAGCGGCCAGCAGGTCAACCCCATACATTCAGCGGGTTGACCTGGTGGCCGGGAAGGAAAGCGGCCAGCAGGTCAACCCCATACATTCAGCGGGTTGACCTGGTGGCCGGGAAGGAAAGCGGCCAGCAGGTCAACCCCATACATTCAGCGGGTTGACCTGGTGGCCGGGAAGAAAAGCGGCCAGCAGGTCAACCCCATACATTCAGCGGGTTGACCTGGTGGCCGGGAAGGAAAGCGGCCAGCAGGTCAACCCCATACATTCAGCGGGTTGACCTGGTGGCCGGGAAGGAAAGCGGCCACCAGGTCAACCCCATACAGGCAGCGGGTTGACCTGGTGGCCCGAAAGCAAACCGGCCACCAGGTCAACCCGGAGCCTGCCCCCGCGGGCAGGGGCCGGCATACCCCCGTCCGTCCGGGGTCGCCCTGCCCCGGGCTCCGGGCTTAAGTCCCGAGCGGCCACCAGGTCAACCCGGAGCCTGCCCCCGCGGGCAGGGGCCGGCGGAGCCCCGTCCGTCCGGGGTCGCCCTGCCCCGGGCTCCGGGCTTAATTCCCGTCCGGCCACCAGGTCAACCCGGAGCCTGCCCCCGCGGGCAGGGGCCAGGCGGACCCCCGTCTGTCCGGGGTCGCCCTGCCCCGGGCTCCGGGCTTAATTCTCCTCCGGCCACCAGGTCAACCCGGAGCCTGCCCCCGCGGGCAGGGGCCAGGCGGACCCCCGTCCGTCCGGGGTCGCCCTGCCCCGGGCTCCGGGCTTAATTCTCCTCCGGCCACCAGGTCAACCCGGAGCCTGCCCCCGCGGGCAGGGGCCGGCATACCCCCGTCCGTCCGGGGTCGCCCTGCCCCGGGCTCCGGGCTTAATTCCCGTCCGGCCACCAGGTCAACCCGGAGCCTGCCCCCGCGGGCAGGGGCCAGGCGGACCCCCGTCCGTCCGGGGTCGCCCTGCCCCGGGCTCCGGGCTTAATTCTCCTCCGGCCACCAGGTCAACCCGGAGCCTGCCCCCGCGGGCAGGGGCCGGCATACCCCCGTCCGTCCGGGGTCGCCCTGCCCCGGGCTCCGGGCTTAATTCCCGTCCGGCCACCAGGTCAACCCGGAGCCTGCCCCCGCGGGCAGGGGCCAGGCGGACCCCCGTCCGTCCGGGGTCGCCCTGCCCCGGGCTCCGGGCTTAATTCTCCTCCGGCCACCAGGTCAACCCGGAGCCTGCCCCCGCGGGCAGGGGCCGGCGGAGCCCCGTCCGTCCGGGGTCGCCCTGCCCCGGGCTCCGGGCTTAATTCCCGTCCGGCCACCAGGTCAACCCGGAGCCTGCCCCCGCGGGCAGGGGCCGGCGGAGCCCCGTCCGTCCGGGGTCGCCCTGCCCCGGGCTCCGGGCTTAATTCTCCTCCGGCCACCAGGTCAACCCGGAGCCTGCCCCCGCGGGCAGGGGCCAGGCGGAGCCCCGTCCGTCCGGGGCCGCCCTGCCCCGGGCTCCGGGCTTAAGTCCCGAGCGGCCACCAGGTCAACCCGGAGCCTGCCCCCGCGGGCAGGGGCCAGGCGGATCCCCGTCCGTCCGGGGTCGCCCTGCCCCGGGCTCCGGGCTTAATTCTCCTCCGGCCACCAGGTCAACCCGGAGCCTGCCCCCGCGGGCAGGGGCCGGCATACCCCCGTCCGTCCGGGGTCGCCCTGCCCCGGGCTCCGGGCTTAATTCCCGTCCGGCCACCAGGTCAACCCGGAGCCTGCCCCCGCGGGCAGGGGCCAGGCGGACCCCCGTCCGTCCGGGGTCGCCCTGCCCCGGGCTCCGGGCTTAATTCTCCTCCGGCCACCAGGTCAACCCGGAGCCTGCCCCTCTGCGGCCAGCAGGTCAACCCCATGCCGGCAGCGGGTTGACCTGGTGGCCGGGAAGGAAAGCGGCCACCAGGTCAACCCCATACTTTCAGCGGGTTGACCTGGTGGCCGGGAAGGAAAGCGGCCAGCAGGTCAACCCCATACATTCAGCGGGTTGACCTGGTGGCCGGGAAGGAAAGCGGCCAGCAGGTCAACCCCATACATTCAGCGGGTTGACCTGGTGGCCGGGAAGGAAAGCGGCCAGCAGGTCAACCCCATACATTCAGCGGGTTGACCTGGTGGCCGGGAAGAAAAGCGGCCAGCAGGTCAACCCCATACATTCAGCGGGTTGACCTGGTGGCCGGGAAGGAAAGCGGCCACCAGGTCAAGCCCATACATTCAGCGGGTTGACCTGGTGGCCGGGAAGGAAAGCGGCCACCAGGTCAACCCCATACAGGCAGCGGGTTGACCTGGTGGCCCGAAAGCAAACCGGCCACCAGGTCAACCCGGAGCCTGCCCCCGCGGGCAGGGGCCGGCATACCCCCGTCCGTCCGGGGTCGCCCTGCCCCGGGCTCCGGGCTTAAGTCCCGAGCGGCCACCAGGTCAACCCGGAGCCTGCCCCCGCGGGCAGGGGCCGGCGGACCCCCGTCCGTCCGGGGTCGCCCTGCCCCGGGCTCCGGGCTTATTCCCCGTCCGGCCACCAGGTCAACCCGGAGCCTGCCCCCGCGGGCAGGGGCCAGGCGGAGCCCCGTCCGTCCGGGGCCGCCCTGCCCCGGGCTCCGGGCTTAAGTCCCGAGCGGCCACCAGGTCAACCCGGAGCCAGCCCCCGCGGGCAGGGGCCGGCGGAGCCCCGTCCGTCCGGGGTCGCCCTGCCCCGGGCTCCGGGCTTAATTCCCGTCCGGCCACCTGGTCAACCCGGAGCCTGCCCCCGCGGGCAGGGGCCAGGCGGACCCCCGTCCGTCCGGGGTCGCCCTGCCCCGGGCTCCGGGCTTAATTCTCCTCCGGCCACCAGGTCAACCCGGAGCCTGCCCCCGCGGGCAGGGGCCAGGCGGACCCCCGTCCGTCCGGGGTCGCCCTGCCCCGGGCTCCGGGCTTAATTCTCCTCCGGCCACCAGGTCAACCCGGAGCCTGCCCCCGCGGGCAGGGGCCGGCGGACCCCCGTCCGTCCGGGGTCGCCCTGCCCCGGGCTCCGGGCTTAATTCCCGTCCGGCCACCAGGTCAACCCGGAGCCTGCCCCCGCGGGCAGGGGCCAGGCGGACCCCCGTCCGTCCGGGGTCGCCCTGCCCCGGGCTCCGGGCTTAATTCCCGTCCGGCCACCAGGTCAACCCGGAGCCTACCCCCGCGGGCAGGGGCCAGGCGGACCCCCGTCCGTCCGGGGTCGCCCTGCCCCGGGCTCCGGGCTTAATTCTCCTCCGGCCACCAGGTCAACCCGGAGCCTGCCCCCGCGGGCAGGGGCCGGCGGAGCCCCGTCCGTCCGGGGTCGCCCTGCCCCGGGCTCCGGGCTTAATCCCCGTCCGGCCACCAGGTCAACCCGGAGCCTGCCCCCGCGGGCAGGGGCCGGCGGAGCCCCGTCCGTCCGGGGTCGCCCTGCCCCGGGCTCCGGGCTTAAGTCCCGAGCGGCCACCAGGTCAACCCGGAGCCTGCCCCCGCGGGCAGGGGCCGGCGGACCCCCGTCCGTCCGGGGTCGCCCTGCCCCGGGCTCCGGGCTTATTCCCCGTCCGGCCACCAGGTCAACCCGGAGCCTGCCCCCGCGGGCAGGGGCCAGGCGGAGCCCCGTCCGTCCGGGGTCGCCCTGCCCCGGGCTCCGGGCTTAAGTCCCGAGCGGCCACCAGGTCAACCCGGAGCCAGCCCCCGCGGGCAGGGGCCGGCGGAGCCCCGTCCGTCCGGGGTCGCCCTGCCCCGGGCTCCGGGCTTAATCCCCGTCCGGCCACCAGGTCAACCCGGAGCCTGCCCCCGCGGGCAGGGGCCAGGCGGACCCCCGTCCGTCCGGGGTCGCCCTGCCCCGGGCTCCGGGCTTAATTCTCCTCCGGCCACCAGGTCAACCCGGAGCCTGCCCCCGCGGGCAGGGGCCGGCGGAGCCCCGTCCGTCCGGGGTCGCCCTGCCCCGGGCTCCGGGCTTAATTCTCCTCCGGCCACCAGGTCAACCCGGAGCCTGCCCCC
>NC_134261.1:11169778-11179778 GCF_965152275.1 Natator depressus
CCCCCAAAGGGGTGTTGGGGGGGGGCTCATGAAGCCTCCGGAGCGAAAAAAAAAAACGGAAAAAAGGATCGGGCCCACCCGAGGCAGGGGAGTCAGTAAGGGAAAGGGGACGAGGCGGACCGGAGCCGAGTGCCTACGGCCATACCGGACGGAAGGCCCCCGATCCCGTCCGATCTCGGAAGGTAAACCGTCCCGGGCCTGGCTAGTACTTGGATGGGTGACCGCCTGGGAATCCCAGGTGCCGTAGGCAGCTTTTCCCGCTGCGAGCCAGCTCTCTCCTTTTCTGGGGAACAAGGGCAGGGTCGCCCTGCCAGGGGCCCTGGGGCTGAAGTCCCTGCCGGCCACCAGGTCAACCCGGAGCCTGCCCCTCTGCGGCCAGCAGGTCAACCCCATACCGGCAGGGGGTTGACCTGGTGGCCGGGAAGCAGAGCGGCCAGCAGGTCAACCCCATACATTCAGCGGGTTGACCTGGTGGACGGGAAGGAAAGCGGCCAGCAGGTCAACCCCATACTTTCAGCGGGTTGACCTGGTGGCCGGGAAGGAAAGCGGCCAGCAGGTCAACCCCATACATTCAGCGGGTTGACCTGGTGGCCGGGAAGGAAAGCGGCCAGCAGGTCAACCCCATACATTCAGCGGGTTGACCTGGTGGCCGGGAAGGAAAGCGGCCAGCAGGTCAACCCCATACATTCAGCGGGTTGACCTGGTGGCCGGGAAGGAAAGCGGCCAGCAGGTCAACCCCATACATTCAGCGGGTTGACCTGGTGGCCGGGAAGGAAAGCGGCCACCAGGTCAACCCCATACAGGCAGCGGGTTGACCTGGTGGCCCGAAAGCAAACCGGCCACCAGGTCAACCCGGAGCCTGCCCCCGCGGGCAGGGGCCAAGCGGACCCCCCTCCGCCCGGGCTTGCCCTGCTCCGAGCCGGGGCTTAATCCCCGTCCGGCCACCAGGTCAACCCGGAGCCTGCCCCTCTGCGGCCAGCAGGTCAACCCCATGCCGGCAGCGGGTTGACCTGGTGGCCGGGAAGGAAAGCGGCCACCAGGTCAACCCCATACTTTCAGCGGGTTGACCTGGTGGCCGGGAAGGAAAGCGGCCACCAGGTCAACCCCATACTTTCAGCGGGTTGACCTGGTGGCCGGGAAGGAAAGCGGCCAGCAGGTCAACCCCATACATTCAGCGGGTTGACCTGGTGGCCGGGAAGGAAAGCGGCCAGCAGGTCAACCCCATACATTCAGCGGGTTGACCTGGTGGCCGGGAAGGAAAGCGGCCAGCAGGTCAACCCCATACATTCAGCGGGTTGACCTGGTGGCCGGGAAGGAAAGCGGCCAGCAGGTCAACCCCATACATTCAGCGGGTTGACCTGGTGGCCGGGAAGGAAAGCGGCCAGCAGGTCAACCCCATACATTCAGCGGGTTGACCTGGTGGCCGGGAAGAAAAGCGGCCAGCAGGTCAACCCCATACATTCAGCGGGTTGACCTGGTGGCCGGGAAGGAAAGCGGCCAGCAGGTCAACCCCATACATTCAGCGGGTTGACCTGGTGGCCGGGAAGGAAAGCGGCCAGCAGGTCAACCCCATACATTCAGCGGGTTGACCTGGTGGCCGGGAAGAAAAGCGGCCAGCAGGTCAACCCCATACATTCAGCGGGTTGACCTGGTGGCCGGGAAGGAAAGCGGCCAGCAGGTCAACCCCATACATTCAGCGGGTTGACCTGGTGGCCGGGAAGGAAAGCGGCCACCAGGTCAACCCCATACAGGCAGCGGGTTGACCTGGTGGCCCGAAAGCAAACCGGCCACCAGGTCAACCCGGAGCCTGCCCCCGCGGGCAGGGGCCGGCATACCCCCGTCCGTCCGGGGTCGCCCTGCCCCGGGCTCCGGGCTTAAGTCCCGAGCGGCCACCAGGTCAACCCGGAGCCTGCCCCCGCGGGCAGGGGCCGGCGGAGCCCCGTCCGTCCGGGGTCGCCCTGCCCCGGGCTCCGGGCTTAATTCCCGTCCGGCCACCAGGTCAACCCGGAGCCTGCCCCCGCGGGCAGGGGCCAGGCGGACCCCCGTCTGTCCGGGGTCGCCCTGCCCCGGGCTCCGGGCTTAATTCTCCTCCGGCCACCAGGTCAACCCGGAGCCTGCCCCCGCGGGCAGGGGCCAGGCGGACCCCCGTCCGTCCGGGGTCGCCCTGCCCCGGGCTCCGGGCTTAATTCTCCTCCGGCCACCAGGTCAACCCGGAGCCTGCCCCCGCGGGCAGGGGCCGGCATACCCCCGTCCGTCCGGGGTCGCCCTGCCCCGGGCTCCGGGCTTAATTCCCGTCCGGCCACCAGGTCAACCCGGAGCCTGCCCCCGCGGGCAGGGGCCAGGCGGACCCCCGTCCGTCCGGGGTCGCCCTGCCCCGGGCTCCGGGCTTAATTCTCCTCCGGCCACCAGGTCAACCCGGAGCCTGCCCCCGCGGGCAGGGGCCGGCATACCCCCGTCCGTCCGGGGTCGCCCTGCCCCGGGCTCCGGGCTTAATTCCCGTCCGGCCACCAGGTCAACCCGGAGCCTGCCCCCGCGGGCAGGGGCCAGGCGGACCCCCGTCCGTCCGGGGTCGCCCTGCCCCGGGCTCCGGGCTTAATTCTCCTCCGGCCACCAGGTCAACCCGGAGCCTGCCCCCGCGGGCAGGGGCCGGCGGAGCCCCGTCCGTCCGGGGTCGCCCTGCCCCGGGCTCCGGGCTTAATTCCCGTCCGGCCACCAGGTCAACCCGGAGCCTGCCCCCGCGGGCAGGGGCCGGCGGAGCCCCGTCCGTCCGGGGTCGCCCTGCCCCGGGCTCCGGGCTTAATTCTCCTCCGGCCACCAGGTCAACCCGGAGCCTGCCCCCGCGGGCAGGGGCCAGGCGGAGCCCCGTCCGTCCGGGGCCGCCCTGCCCCGGGCTCCGGGCTTAAGTCCCGAGCGGCCACCAGGTCAACCCGGAGCCTGCCCCCGCGGGCAGGGGCCAGGCGGATCCCCGTCCGTCCGGGGTCGCCCTGCCCCGGGCTCCGGGCTTAATTCTCCTCCGGCCACCAGGTCAACCCGGAGCCTGCCCCCGCGGGCAGGGGCCGGCATACCCCCGTCCGTCCGGGGTCGCCCTGCCCCGGGCTCCGGGCTTAATTCCCGTCCGGCCACCAGGTCAACCCGGAGCCTGCCCCCGCGGGCAGGGGCCAGGCGGACCCCCGTCCGTCCGGGGTCGCCCTGCCCCGGGCTCCGGGCTTAATTCTCCTCCGGCCACCAGGTCAACCCGGAGCCTGCCCCTCTGCGGCCAGCAGGTCAACCCCATGCCGGCAGCGGGTTGACCTGGTGGCCGGGAAGGAAAGCGGCCACCAGGTCAACCCCATACTTTCAGCGGGTTGACCTGGTGGCCGGGAAGGAAAGCGGCCAGCAGGTCAACCCCATACATTCAGCGGGTTGACCTGGTGGCCGGGAAGGAAAGCGGCCAGCAGGTCAACCCCATACATTCAGCGGGTTGACCTGGTGGCCGGGAAGGAAAGCGGCCAGCAGGTCAACCCCATACATTCAGCGGGTTGACCTGGTGGCCGGGAAGAAAAGCGGCCAGCAGGTCAACCCCATACATTCAGCGGGTTGACCTGGTGGCCGGGAAGGAAAGCGGCCACCAGGTCAAGCCCATACATTCAGCGGGTTGACCTGGTGGCCGGGAAGGAAAGCGGCCACCAGGTCAACCCCATACAGGCAGCGGGTTGACCTGGTGGCCCGAAAGCAAACCGGCCACCAGGTCAACCCGGAGCCTGCCCCCGCGGGCAGGGGCCGGCATACCCCCGTCCGTCCGGGGTCGCCCTGCCCCGGGCTCCGGGCTTAAGTCCCGAGCGGCCACCAGGTCAACCCGGAGCCTGCCCCCGCGGGCAGGGGCCGGCGGACCCCCGTCCGTCCGGGGTCGCCCTGCCCCGGGCTCCGGGCTTATTCCCCGTCCGGCCACCAGGTCAACCCGGAGCCTGCCCCCGCGGGCAGGGGCCAGGCGGAGCCCCGTCCGTCCGGGGCCGCCCTGCCCCGGGCTCCGGGCTTAAGTCCCGAGCGGCCACCAGGTCAACCCGGAGCCAGCCCCCGCGGGCAGGGGCCGGCGGAGCCCCGTCCGTCCGGGGTCGCCCTGCCCCGGGCTCCGGGCTTAATTCCCGTCCGGCCACCTGGTCAACCCGGAGCCTGCCCCCGCGGGCAGGGGCCAGGCGGACCCCCGTCCGTCCGGGGTCGCCCTGCCCCGGGCTCCGGGCTTAATTCTCCTCCGGCCACCAGGTCAACCCGGAGCCTGCCCCCGCGGGCAGGGGCCAGGCGGACCCCCGTCCGTCCGGGGTCGCCCTGCCCCGGGCTCCGGGCTTAATTCTCCTCCGGCCACCAGGTCAACCCGGAGCCTGCCCCCGCGGGCAGGGGCCGGCGGACCCCCGTCCGTCCGGGGTCGCCCTGCCCCGGGCTCCGGGCTTAATTCCCGTCCGGCCACCAGGTCAACCCGGAGCCTGCCCCCGCGGGCAGGGGCCAGGCGGACCCCCGTCCGTCCGGGGTCGCCCTGCCCCGGGCTCCGGGCTTAATTCTCCTCCGGCCACCAGGTCAACCCGGAGCCTGCCCCCGCGGGCAGGGGCCAGGCGGACCCCCGTCCGTCCGGGGTCGCCCTGCCCCGGGCTCCGGGCTTAATTCTCCTCCGGCCACCAGGTCAACCCGGAGCCTGCCCCCGCGGGCAGGGGCCGGCATACCCCCGTCCGTCCGGGGTCGCCCTGCCCCGGGCTCCGGGCTTAATTCCCGTCCGGCCACCAGGTCAACCCGGAGCCTGCCCCCGCGGGCAGGGGCCAGGCGGACCCCCGTCCGTCCGGGGTCGCCCTGCCCCGGGCTCCGGGCTTAATTCTCCTCCGGCCACCAGGTCAACCCGGAGCCTGCCCCCGCGGGCAGGGGCCGGCATACCCCCGTCCGTCCGGGGTCGCCCTGCCCCGGGCTCCGGGCTTAATTCCCGTCCGGCCACCAGGTCAACCCGGAGCCTGCCCCCGCGGGCAGGGGCCAGGCGGACCCCCGTCCGTCCGGGGTCGCCCTGCCCCGGGCTCCGGGCTTAATTCTCCTCCGGCCACCAGGTCAACCCGGAGCCTGCCCCCGCGGGCAGGGGCCGGCGGAGCCCCGTCCGTCCGGGGTCGCCCTGCCCCGGGCTCCGGGCTTAATTCCCGTCCGGCCACCAGGTCAACCCGGAGCCTGCCCCCGCGGGCAGGGGCCGGCGGAGCCCCGTCCGTCCGGGGTCGCCCTGCCCCGGGCTCCGGGCTTAATTCTCCTCCGGCCACCAGGTCAACCCGGAGCCTGCCCCCGCGGGCAGGGGCCAGGCGGAGCCCCGTCCGTCCGGGGCCGCCCTGCCCCGGGCTCCGGGCTTAAGTCCCGAGCGGCCACCAGGTCAACCCGGAGCCTGCCCCCGCGGGCAGGGGCCAGGCGGATCCCCGTCCGTCCGGGGTCGCCCTGCCCCGGGCTCCGGGCTTAATTCTCCTCCGGCCACCAGGTCAACCCGGAGCCTGCCCCCGCGGGCAGGGGCCGGCATACCCCCGTCCGTCCGGGGTCGCCCTGCCCCGGGCTCCGGGCTTAATTCCCGTCCGGCCACCAGGTCAACCCGGAGCCTGCCCCCGCGGGCAGGGGCCAGGCGGACCCCCGTCCGTCCGGGGTCGCCCTGCCCCGGGCTCCGGGCTTAATTCTCCTCCGGCCACCAGGTCAACCCGGAGCCTGCCCCTCTGCGGCCAGCAGGTCAACCCCATGCCGGCAGCGGGTTGACCTGGTGGCCGGGAAGGAAAGCGGCCACCAGGTCAACCCCATACTTTCAGCGGGTTGACCTGGTGGCCGGGAAGGAAAGCGGCCAGCAGGTCAACCCCATACATTCAGCGGGTTGACCTGGTGGCCGGGAAGGAAAGCGGCCAGCAGGTCAACCCCATACATTCAGCGGGTTGACCTGGTGGCCGGGAAGGAAAGCGGCCAGCAGGTCAACCCCATACATTCAGCGGGTTGACCTGGTGGCCGGGAAGGAAAGCGGCCAGCAGGTCAACCCCATACATTCAGCGGGTTGACCTGGTGGCCGGGAAGAAAAGCGGCCAGCAGGTCAACCCCATACATTCAGCGGGTTGACCTGGTGGCCGGGAAGGAAAGCGGCCAGCAGGTCAACCCCATACATTCAGCGGGTTGACCTGGTGGCCGGGAAGGAAAGCGGCCAGCAGGTCAACCCCATACATTCAGCGGGTTGACCTGGTGGCCGGGAAGAAAAGCGGCCAGCAGGTCAACCCCATACATTCAGCGGGTTGACCTGGTGGCCGGGAAGGAAAGCGGCCAGCAGGTCAACCCCATACATTCAGCGGGTTGACCTGGTGGCCGGGAAGGAAAGCGGCCACCAGGTCAACCCCATACAGGCAGCGGGTTGACCTGGTGGCCCGAAAGCAAACCGGCCACCAGGTCAACCCGGAGCCTGCCCCCGCGGGCAGGGGCCGGCATACCCCCGTCCGTCCGGGGTCGCCCTGCCCCGGGCTCCGGGCTTAAGTCCCGAGCGGCCACCAGGTCAACCCGGAGCCTGCCCCCGCGGGCAGGGGCCGGCGGAGCCCCGTCCGTCCGGGGTCGCCCTGCCCCGGGCTCCGGGCTTAATTCCCGTCCGGCCACCAGGTCAACCCGGAGCCTGCCCCCGCGGGCAGGGGCCAGGCGGACCCCCGTCTGTCCGGGGTCGCCCTGCCCCGGGCTCCGGGCTTAATTCTCCTCCGGCCACCAGGTCAACCCGGAGCCTGCCCCCGCGGGCAGGGGCCAGGCGGACCCCCGTCCGTCCGGGGTCGCCCTGCCCCGGGCTCCGGGCTTAATTCTCCTCCGGCCACCAGGTCAACCCGGAGCCTGCCCCCGCGGGCAGGGGCCGGCATACCCCCGTCCGTCCGGGGTCGCCCTGCCCCGGGCTCCGGGCTTAATTCCCGTCCGGCCACCAGGTCAACCCGGAGCCTGCCCCCGCGGGCAGGGGCCAGGCGGACCCCCGTCCGTCCGGGGTCGCCCTGCCCCGGGCTCCGGGCTTAATTCTCCTCCGGCCACCAGGTCAACCCGGAGCCTGCCCCCGCGGGCAGGGGCCGGCATACCCCCGTCCGTCCGGGGTCGCCCTGCCCCGGGCTCCGGGCTTAATTCCCGTCCGGCCACCAGGTCAACCCGGAGCCTGCCCCCGCGGGCAGGGGCCAGGCGGACCCCCGTCCGTCCGGGGTCGCCCTGCCCCGGGCTCCGGGCTTAATTCTCCTCCGGCCACCAGGTCAACCCGGAGCCTGCCCCCGCGGGCAGGGGCCGGCGGAGCCCCGTCCGTCCGGGGTCGCCCTGCCCCGGGCTCCGGGCTTAATTCCCGTCCGGCCACCAGGTCAACCCGGAGCCTGCCCCCGCGGGCAGGGGCCGGCGGAGCCCCGTCCGTCCGGGGTCGCCCTGCCCCGGGCTCCGGGCTTAATTCTCCTCCGGCCACCAGGTCAACCCGGAGCCTGCCCCCGCGGGCAGGGGCCAGGCGGAGCCCCGTCCGTCCGGGGCCGCCCTGCCCCGGGCTCCGGGCTTAAGTCCCGAGCGGCCACCAGGTCAACCCGGAGCCTGCCCCCGCGGGCAGGGGCCAGGCGGATCCCCGTCCGTCCGGGGTCGCCCTGCCCCGGGCTCCGGGCTTAATTCTCCTCCGGCCACCAGGTCAACCCGGAGCCTGCCCCCGCGGGCAGGGGCCGGCATACCCCCGTCCGTCCGGGGTCGCCCTGCCCCGGGCTCCGGGCTTAATTCCCGTCCGGCCACCAGGTCAACCCGGAGCCTGCCCCCGCGGGCAGGGGCCAGGCGGACCCCCGTCCGTCCGGGGTCGCCCTGCCCCGGGCTCCGGGCTTAATTCTCCTCCGGCCACCAGGTCAACCCGGAGCCTGCCCCTCTGCGGCCAGCAGGTCAACCCCATGCCGGCAGCGGGTTGACCTGGTGGCCGGGAAGGAAAGCGGCCACCAGGTCAACCCCATACTTTCAGCGGGTTGACCTGGTGGCCGGGAAGGAAAGCGGCCAGCAGGTCAACCCCATACATTCAGCGGGTTGACCTGGTGGCCGGGAAGGAAAGCGGCCAGCAGGTCAACCCCATACATTCAGCGGGTTGACCTGGTGGCCGGGAAGGAAAGCGGCCAGCAGGTCAACCCCATACATTCAGCGGGTTGACCTGGTGGCCGGGAAGAAAAGCGGCCAGCAGGTCAACCCCATACATTCAGCGGGTTGACCTGGTGGCCGGGAAGGAAAGCGGCCACCAGGTCAAGCCCATACATTCAGCGGGTTGACCTGGTGGCCGGGAAGGAAAGCGGCCACCAGGTCAACCCCATACAGGCAGCGGGTTGACCTGGTGGCCCGAAAGCAAACCGGCCACCAGGTCAACCCGGAGCCTGCCCCCGCGGGCAGGGGCCGGCATACCCCCGTCCGTCCGGGGTCGCCCTGCCCCGGGCTCCGGGCTTAAGTCCCGAGCGGCCACCAGGTCAACCCGGAGCCTGCCCCCGCGGGCAGGGGCCGGCGGACCCCCGTCCGTCCGGGGTCGCCCTGCCCCGGGCTCCGGGCTTATTCCCCGTCCGGCCACCAGGTCAACCCGGAGCCTGCCCCCGCGGGCAGGGGCCAGGCGGAGCCCCGTCCGTCCGGGGCCGCCCTGCCCCGGGCTCCGGGCTTAAGTCCCGAGCGGCCACCAGGTCAACCCGGAGCCAGCCCCCGCGGGCAGGGGCCGGCGGAGCCCCGTCCGTCCGGGGTCGCCCTGCCCCGGGCTCCGGGCTTAATTCCCGTCCGGCCACCTGGTCAACCCGGAGCCTGCCCCCGCGGGCAGGGGCCAGGCGGACCCCCGTCCGTCCGGGGTCGCCCTGCCCCGGGCTCCGGGCTTAATTCTCCTCCGGCCACCAGGTCAACCCGGAGCCTGCCCCCGCGGGCAGGGGCCAGGCGGACCCCCGTCCGTCCGGGGTCGCCCTGCCCCGGGCTCCGGGCTTAATTCTCCTCCGGCCACCAGGTCAACCCGGAGCCTGCCCCCGCGGGCAGGGGCCGGCGGACCCCCGTCCGTCCGGGGTCGCCCTGCCCCGGGCTCCGGGCTTAATTCCCGTCCGGCCACCAGGTCAACCCGGAGCCTGCCCCCGCGGGCAGGGGCCAGGCGGACCCCCGTCCGTCCGGGGTCGCCCTGCCCCGGGCTCCGGGCTTAATTCCCGTCCGGCCACCAGGTCAACCCGGAGCCTACCCCCGCGGGCAGGGGCCAGGCGGACCCCCGTCCGTCCGGGGTCGCCCTGCCCCGGGCTCCGGGCTTAATTCTCCTCCGGCCACCAGGTCAACCCGGAGCCTGCCCCCGCGGGCAGGGGCCGGCGGAGCCCCGTCCGTCCGGGGTCGCCCTGCCCCGGGCTCCGGGCTTAATCCCCGTCCGGCCACCAGGTCAACCCGGAGCCTGCCCCCGCGGGCAGGGGCCGGCGGAGCCCCGTCCGTCCGGGGTCGCCCTGCCCCGGGCTCCGGGCTTAAGTCCCGAGCGGCCACCAGGTCAACCCGGAGCCTGCCCCCGCGGGCAGGGGCCGGCGGACCCCCGTCCGTCCGGGGTCGCCCTGCCCCGGGCTCCGGGCTTATTCCCCGTCCGGCCACCAGGTCAACCCGGAGCCTGCCCCCGCGGGCAGGGGCCAGGCGGAGCCCCGTCCGTCCGGGGTCGCCCTGCCCCGGGCTCCGGGCTTAAGTCCCGAGCGGCCACCAGGTCAACCCGGAGCCAGCCCCCGCGGGCAGGGGCCGGCGGAGCCCCGTCCGTCCGGGGTCGCCCTGCCCCGGGCTCCGGGCTTAATCCCCGTCCGGCCACCAGGTCAACCCGGAGCCTGCCCCCGCGGGCAGGGGCCAGGCGGACCCCCGTCCGTCCGGGGTCGCCCTGCCCCGGGCTCCGGGCTTAATTCTCCTCCGGCCACCAGGTCAACCCGGAGCCTGCCCCCGCGGGCAGGGGCCGGCGGAGCCCCGTCCGTCCGGGGTCGCCCTGCCCCGGGCTCCGGGCTTAATTCTCCTCCGGCCACCAGGTCAACCCGGAGCCTGCCCCCGC
>NC_134261.1:11204778-11209778 GCF_965152275.1 Natator depressus
CGGTACGTGGGTCCCACCGACAGCCGACGGAGGCTCCAGCACCCGGGGCCCGCGCCCCGGAGCGTGCCTGGAGAAGGACCGTCGGGCACGGCGGGGGACCGCAGCGCGCCCCTGCTCGCTCTCGCGACGTGTTTGGCCCTGCCGAGCCTCGCGGCTCCCTGGGTTTTCGGACCCCTGGGTGGGCTGCCGGAGCCGCTCGACCTCGCAGGGCGGAGATCTCGGCCGGCTGGCCCCACGGCGCGGAGGGCCGGGCACGCGCCCGGGCCCCCCCCCAAAGGAGGAAAGTCCCAATCGGCCCCAGGATCCGGGGACGCGAAGAGGAAGAGGGACCCGATCCGCCTGAACGCCAGACGCCCCCTGCGGTCGGGGGCGCCGGCCCGCGAAGGACCCTTCCCGTCGCGAACGTGAGCGCCACATCGATCGGAAGGCGAGAGAGGAGCGGGCCCCCCCTCCCTCCGGGGGGCGCCGACAGTCGGAGTTCGCATCCCGGCCACCGGGCCTGCACCGGGGGTGCGAGGGGACGACGGGGTCCCCGGAGGAAAAGAGCCGGAAAAGGGGGGGCTCGGGGGGGCCGGGGGCCGCCCCACCTGCCAACGTGCCCCTGTCCCCCCTCACAAGATCGGGTACAACGCGCAGATTGGTCCCCGAGGCTCATCTCTGGTTCTCACAGGTTCCGAAAAACCTGTTCTCAGAAATCTCCTCGCACCCGTCAAAATGAACTAGTCGAAAAATCCAACCGCCAATTTAGGGGGACCAATCTGAAATCCTATCCGACCTCCTGGTTCTCTCGGTCGGCCGAGGGCACTTTTGGCGACCCCATCCGGACTTCCGTGAGACTGCCGGCCATCAGGTCAACCCGTCACTTTGAATGGGGTTGACCTGATGGCCGAGCAGGGACTTAGACATTTTTTCAGCCTTTTCCTCGGGGTTGACCTGGTGTCCCGGGGGGACTTAGACATTTTTTTCAGCCTTTTCCTCCGGGTTGACCTGGTGTCCCGGGGGGACTTAGACATTTTTTCAGCCTTTTCCTCCGGGTTGACCTGGTGTCCCGGGGGGACTTAGACTTTTTTTCAGCCTTTTCCTCCGGGTTGACCTGGTGTCCCGGGGGGACTTAGACTTTTTTTCAGCCTTTTCCTCCGGGTTGACCTGGTGTCCCGGGGGGACTTAGACATTTTTTTCAGCCTTTTCCTCCGGGTTGACCTGGTGTCCCGGGGGGACTTAGACTTTTTTTCAGCCTTTTCCTCCGGGTTGACCTGGTGTCCCGGGGGGACTTAGACTTTTTTTCAGCCTTTTCCTCCGGGTTGACCTGGTGTCCCGGGGGGACTTAGACTTTTTTTCAGCCTTTTCCTCCGGGTTGACCTGGTGTCCCGGGGGGACTTAGACTTTTTTTCAGCCTTTTCCTCCGGGTTGACCTGGTGTCCCGGGGGGACTTAGACATTTTTTTCAGCCTTTTCCTCCGGGTTGACCTGGTGTCCCGGGGGGACTTAGACTTTTTTTCAGCCTTTTCCTCCGGGTTGACCTGGTGTCCCGGGGGGACTTAGACATTTTTTTCAGCCTTTTCCTCCGGGTTGACCTGGTGTCCCGGGGGGACTTAGACATTTTTTTCAGCCTTTTCCTCCGGGCTGACCTGGTGGCCGAGCGTCTCGCCGTCCGCGGCCGGAGCTAGAGATGCCCCCCCCCCCAGGCCAGCCTGCGAAGCCGCGGCCAGGATCGGGCCCCTGGAAGTCTGACTAAAAATTTTCACCGACCCCAAAAACGGTTAGGGGGGGCCTCATAAAGCCTCCGGAGCGAAAAAAAAAAAAACGGAAAAAGGATCGGGCCCACCCGAGGCAGGGGAGTCAGTAAGGGAAAGGGGACGAGGCGGCCCGGAGCCGGGTGCCCGGAGCCGGGTGCCGGCGGCCAGGATCGGGCCCCTGGAAGTCTGAAAAATTTTTTTCACCGACCCCCAAAGTGGTATTGGGGGGGCTCATAAAGCCTCCGGAGCGAAAAAAAAAAAAAACGGAAAAAAGGATCGGGCCCACCCGAGGCAGGGGAGTCAGTAAGGGAAAGGGGACGAGGCGGCCCGGAGCCGGGTGCCCGGAGCCGGGTGCCCGCGGCCAGGATCGGGCCCTGGAAGTCTGAAAAAAATTTTTTCACCGACCCCCAAAGTGGTGTTGGGGGGGGCTCACGAAGCCTCCGGAGCGGAAAAAAAAAACCGGAAAAAAAGGATCGGGCCCACCCGAGGCAGCGGAGTCAGTAAGGGAAAGGGGACGAGGCGGCCCGGAGCCGGGTGCCCGCGGCCAGGATCGGGCCCCTGGAAGTCTGAAAAAAAAATTTTCACCGACCCCCAAAGGGGTGTTGGGGGGGGGCTCATGAAGCCTCCGGAGCGAAAAAAAAAAACGGAAAAAAGGATCGGGCCCCACCCGAGGCAGGGGAGTCAGTAAGGGAAAGGGGACGAGGCGGACCGGAGCCGAGTGCCTACGGCCATACCGGACGGAAGGCCCCCGATCCCGTCCGATCTCGGAAGGTAAACCGTCCCGGGCCTGGCTAGTACTTGGATGGGTGACCGCCTGGGAATCCCAGGTGCCGTAGGCAGCTTTTCCCGCTGCGAGCCAGCTCTCTCCTTTTCTGGGGAACAAGGGCAGGGTCGCCCTGCCAGGGGCCCTGGGGCTGAAGTCCCTGCCGGCCACCAGGTCAACCCGGAGCCTGCCCCTCTGCGGCCAGCAGGTCAACCCCATACCGGCAGGGGGTTGACCTGGTGGCCGGGAAGCAGAGCGGCCAGCAGGTCAACCCCATACATTCAGCGGGTTGACCTGGTGGACGGGAAGGAAAGCGGCCAGCAGGTCAACCCCATACTTTCAGCGGGTTGACCTGGTGGCCGGGAAGGAAAGCGGCCAGCAGGTCAACCCCATACATTCAGCGGGTTGACCTGGTGGCCGGGAAGGAAAGCGGCCAGCAGGTCAACCCCATACATTCAGCGGGTTGACCTGGTGGCCGGGAAGGAAAGCGGCCAGCAGGTCAACCCCATACATTCAGCGGGTTGACCTGGTGGCCGGGAAGGAAAGCGGCCAGCAGGTCAACCCCATACATTCAGCGGGTTGACCTGGTGGCCGGGAAGGAAAGCGGCCACCAGGTCAACCCCATACAGGCAGCGGGTTGACCTGGTGGCCCGAAAGCAAACCGGCCACCAGGTCAACCCGGAGCCTGCCCCCGCGGGCAGGGGCCAAGCGGACCCCCCTCCGCCCGGGCTTGCCCTGCTCCGAGCCGGGGCTTAATCCCCGTCCGGCCACCAGGTCAACCCGGAGCCTGCCCCTCTGCGGCCAGCAGGTCAACCCCATGCCGGCAGCGGGTTGACCTGGTGGCCGGGAAGGAAAGCGGCCACCAGGTCAACCCCATACTTTCAGCGGGTTGACCTGGTGGCCGGGAAGGAAAGCGGCCAGCAGGTCAACCCCATACATTCAGCGGGTTGACCTGGTGGCCGGGAAGGAAAGCGGCCAGCAGGTCAACCCCATACATTCAGCGGGTTGACCTGGTGGCCGGGAAGGAAAGCGGCCAGCAGGTCAACCCCATACATTCAGCGGGTTGACCTGGTGGCCGGGAAGAAAAGCGGCCAGCAGGTCAACCCCATACATTCAGCGGGTTGACCTGGTGGCCGGGAAGGAAGCGGCCACCAGGTCAAGCCCATACATTCAGCGGGTTGACCTGGTGGCCGGGAAGGAAAGCGGCCACCAGGTCAACCCCATACAGGCAGCGGGTTGACCTGGTGGCCCGAAAGCAAACCGGCCACCAGGTCAACCCGGAGCCTGCCCCCGCGGGCAGGGGCCGGCATACCCCCGTCCGTCCGGGGTCGCCCTGCCCCGGGCTCCGGGCTTAAGTCCCGAGCGGCCACCAGGTCAACCCGGAGCCTGCCCCCGCGGGCAGGGGCCGGCGGACCCCCGTCCGTCCGGGGTCGCCCTGCCCCGGGCTCCGGGCTTATTCCCCGTCCGGCCACCAGGTCAACCCGGAGCCTGCCCCCGCGGGCAGGGGCCAGGCGGAGCCCCGTCCGTCCGGGGCCGCCCTGCCCCGGGCTCCGGGCTTAAGTCCCGAGCGGCCACCAGGTCAACCCGGAGCCAGCCCCCGCGGGCAGGGCCGGCGGAGCCCCGTCCGTCCGGGGTCGCCCTGCCCCGGGCTCCGGGCTTAATTCCCGTCCGGCCACCTGGTCAACCCGGAGCCTGCCCCCGCGGGCAGGGGCCAGGCGGACCCCCGTCCGTCCGGGGTCGCCCTGCCCCGGGCTCCGGGCTTAATTCTCCTCCGGCCACCAGGTCAACCCGGAGCCTGCCCCCGCGGGCAGGGGCCAGGCGGACCCCCGTCCGTCCGGGGTCGCCCTGCCCCGGGCTCCGGGCTTAATTCTCCTCCGGCCACCAGGTCAACCCGGAGCCTGCCCCCGCGGGCAGGGGCCGGCGGACCCCCGTCCGTCCGGGGTCGCCCTGCCCCGGGCTCCGGGCTTAATTCCCGTCCGGCCACCAGGTCAACCCGGAGCCTGCCCCCGCGGGCAGGGGCCAGGCGGACCCCCGTCCGTCCGGGGTCGCCCTGCCCCGGGCTCCGGGCTTAATTCCCGTCCGGCCACCAGGTCAACCCGGAGCCTACCCCCGCGGGCAGGGGCCAGGCGGACCCCCGTCCGTCCGGGGTCGCCCTGCCCCGGGCTCCGGGCTTAATTCTCCTCCGGCCACCAGGTCAACCCGGAGCCTGCCCCCGCGGGCAGGGGCCGGCGGAGCCCCGTCCGTCCGGGGTCGCCCTGCCCCGGGCTCCGGGCTTAATCCCCGTCCGGCCACCAGGTCAACCCGGAGCCTGCCCCCGCGGGCAGGGGCCGGCGGAGCCCCGTCCGTCCGGGGTCGCCCTGCCCCGGGCTCCGGGCTTAAGTCCCGAGCGGCCACCAGGTCAACCCGGAGCCTGCCCCCGCGGGCAGGGGCCGGCGGACCCCCGTCCGTCCGGGGTCGCCCTGCCCCGGGCTCCGGGCTTATTCCCCGTCCGGCCACCAGGTC
>NC_134261.1:11222278-11224778 GCF_965152275.1 Natator depressus
CGGCCAGGATCGGGCCCCTGGAAGTCTGAAAAATTTTTTTCACCGACCCCCAAAGTGGTATTGGGGGGGGCTCATAAAGCCTCCGGAGCGAAAAAAAAAAAAAACGGAAAAAAGGATCGGGCCCACCCGAGGCAGGGGAGTCAGTAAGGGAAAGGGGACGAGGCGGCCCGGAGCCGGGTGCCCGGAGCCGGGTGCCCGCGGCCAGGATCGGGCCCCTGGAAGTCTGAAAAAAATTTTTTCACCGACCCCCAAAGTGGTGTTGGGGGGGGCTCACGAAGCCTCCGGAGCGGAAAAAAAAAACCGGAAAAAAGGATCGGGCCCACCCGAGGCAGCGGAGTCAGTAAGGGAAAGGGGACGAGGCGGCCCGGAGCCGGGTGCCCGCGGCCAGGATCGGGCCCCTGGAAGTCTGAAAAAAAAATTTTCACCGACCCCCAAAGGGGTGTTGGGGGGGGGCTCATGAAGCCTCCGGAGCGAAAAAAAAAAACGGAAAAAAGGATCGGGCCCACCCGAGGCAGGGGAGTCAGTAAGGGAAAGGGGACGAGGCGGACCGGAGCCGAGTGCCTACGGCCATACCGGACGGAAGGCCCCCGATCCCGTCCGATCTCGGAAGGTAAACCGTCCCGGGCCTGGCTAGTACTTGGATGGGTGACCGCCTGGGAATCCCAGGTGCCGTAGGCAGCTTTTCCCGCTGCGAGCCAGCTCTCTCCTTTTCTGGGGAACAAGGGCAGGGTCGCCCTGCCAGGGGCCCTGGGGCTGAAGTCCCTGCCGGCCACCAGGTCAACCCGGAGCCTGCCCCTCTGCGGCCAGCAGGTCAACCCCATACCGGCAGGGGGTTGACCTGGTGGCCGGGAAGCAGAGCGGCCAGCAGGTCAACCCCATACATTCAGCGGGTTGACCTGGTGGACGGGAAGGAAAGCGGCCAGCAGGTCAACCCCATACTTTCAGCGGGTTGACCTGGTGGCCGGGAAGGAAAGCGGCCAGCAGGTCAACCCCATACATTCAGCGGGTTGACCTGGTGGCCGGGAAGGAAAGCGGCCAGCAGGTCAACCCCATACATTCAGCGGGTTGACCTGGTGGCCGGGAAGGAAAGCGGCCAGCAGGTCAACCCCATACATTCAGCGGGTTGACCTGGTGGCCGGGAAGGAAAGCGGCCAGCAGGTCAACCCCATACATTCAGCGGGTTGACCTGGTGGCCGGGAAGGAAAGCGGCCACCAGGTCAACCCCATACAGGCAGCGGGTTGACCTGGTGGCCCGAAAGCAAACCGGCCACCAGGTCAACCCGGAGCCTGCCCCCGCGGGCAGGGGCCAAGCGGACCCCCCTCCGCCCGGGCTTGCCCTGCTCCGAGCCGGGGCTTAATCCCCGTCCGGCCACCAGGTCAACCCGGAGCCTGCCCCTCTGCGGCCAGCAGGTCAACCCCATGCCGGCAGCGGGTTGACCTGGTGGCCGGGAAGGAAAGCGGCCACCAGGTCAACCCCATACTTTCAGCGGGTTGACCTGGTGGCCGGGAAGGAAAGCGGCCACCAGGTCAACCCCATACTTTCAGCGGGTTGACCTGGTGGCCGGGAAGGAAAGCGGCCAGCAGGTCAACCCCATACATTCAGCGGGTTGACCTGGTGGCCGGGAAGGAAAGCGGCCAGCAGGTCAACCCCATACATTCAGCGGGTTGACCTGGTGGCCGGGAAGGAAAGCGGCCAGCAGGTCAACCCCATACATTCAGCGGGTTGACCTGGTGGCCGGGAAGGAAAGCGGCCAGCAGGTCAACCCCATACATTCAGCGGGTTGACCTGGTGGCCGGGAAGGAAAGCGGCCAGCAGGTCAACCCCATACATTCAGCGGGTTGACCTGGTGGCCGGGAAGAAAAGCGGCCAGCAGGTCAACCCCATACATTCAGCGGGTTGACCTGGTGGCCGGGAAGGAAAGCGGCCAGCAGGTCAACCCCATACATTCAGCGGGTTGACCTGGTGGCCGGGAAGGAAAGCGGCCAGCAGGTCAACCCCATACATTCAGCGGGTTGACCTGGTGGCCGGGAAGAAAAGCGGCCAGCAGGTCAACCCCATACATTCAGCGGGTTGACCTGGTGGCCGGGAAGGAAAGCGGCCAGCAGGTCAACCCCATACATTCAGCGGGTTGACCTGGTGGCCGGGAAGGAAAGCGGCCACCAGGTCAACCCCATACAGGCAGCGGGTTGACCTGGTGGCCCGAAAGCAAACCGGCCACCAGGTCAACCCGGAGCCTGCCCCCGCGGGCAGGGGCCGGCATACCCCCGTCCGTCCGGGGTCGCCCTGCCCCGGGCTCCGGGCTTAAGTCCCGAGCGGCCACCAGGTCAACCCGGAGCCTGCCCCCGCGGGCAGGGGCCGGCGGAGCCCCGTCCGTCCGGGGTCGCCCTGCCCCGGGCTCCGGGCTTAATTCCCGTCCGGCCACCAGGTCAACCCGGAGCCTGCCCCCGCGGGCAGGGGCCAGGCGGACCCCCGTCTGTCCGGGGTCGCCCTGCCCCGGGC
>NC_134261.1:11237278-11244778 GCF_965152275.1 Natator depressus
GGGTTGACCTGGTGTCCCGGGGGGACTTAGACATTTTTTTCAGCCTTTTCCTCCGGGTTGACCTGGTGTCCCGGGGGGACTTAGACATTTTTTTCAGCCTTTTCCTCCGGGCTGACCTGGTGGCCGAGCGTCTCGCCGTCCGCGGCCGGAGCTAGAGATGCCCCCCCCCCCAGGCCAGCCTGCGAAGCCGCGGCCAGGATCGGGCCCCTGGAAGTCTGACTAAAAATTTTCACCGACCCCAAAAACGGTTAGGGGGGGCCTCATAAAGCCTCCGGAGCGAAAAAAAAAAAAACGGAAAAAAGGATCGGGCCCACCCGAGGCAGGGGAGTCAGTAAGGGAAAGGGGACGAGGCGGCCCGGAGCCGGGTGCCCGGAGCCGGGTGCCGGCGGCCAGGATCGGGCCCCTGGAAGTCTGAAAAATTTTTTTCACCGACCCCCAAAGTGGTATTGGGGGGGGCTCATAAAGCCTCCGGAGCGAAAAAAAAAAAAAACGGAAAAAAGGATCGGGCCCACCCGAGGCAGGGGAGTCAGTAAGGGAAAGGGGACGAGGCGGCCCGGAGCCGGGTGCCCGGAGCCGGGTGCCCGCGGCCAGGATCGGGCCCCTGGAAGTCTGAAAAAAATTTTTTCACCGACCCCCAAAGTGGTGTTGGGGGGGGCTCACGAAGCCTCCGGAGCGGAAAAAAAAAACCGGAAAAAAGGATCGGGCCCACCCGAGGCAGCGGAGTCAGTAAGGGAAAGGGGACGAGGCGGCCCGGAGCCGGGTGCCCGCGGCCAGGATCGGGCCCCTGGAAGTCTGAAAAAAAAATTTTCACCGACCCCCAAAGGGGTGTTGGGGGGGGGCTCATGAAGCCTCCGGAGCGAAAAAAAAAAACGGAAAAAAGGATCGGGCCCACCCGAGGCAGGGGAGTCAGTAAGGGAAAGGGGACGAGGCGGACCGGAGCCGAGTGCCTACGGCCATACCGGACGGAAGGCCCCCGATCCCGTCCGATCTCGGAAGGTAAACCGTCCCGGGCCTGGCTAGTACTTGGATGGGTGACCGCCTGGGAATCCCAGGTGCCGTAGGCAGCTTTTCCCGCTGCGAGCCAGCTCTCTCCTTTTCTGGGGAACAAGGGCAGGGTCGCCCTGCCAGGGGCCCTGGGGCTGAAGTCCCTGCCGGCCACCAGGTCAACCCGGAGCCTGCCCCTCTGCGGCCAGCAGGTCAACCCCATACCGGCAGGGGGTTGACCTGGTGGCCGGGAAGCAGAGCGGCCAGCAGGTCAACCCCATACATTCAGCGGGTTGACCTGGTGGACGGGAAGGAAAGCGGCCAGCAGGTCAACCCCATACTTTCAGCGGGTTGACCTGGTGGCCGGGAAGGAAAGCGGCCAGCAGGTCAACCCCATACATTCAGCGGGTTGACCTGGTGGCCGGGAAGGAAAGCGGCCAGCAGGTCAACCCCATACATTCAGCGGGTTGACCTGGTGGCCGGGAAGGAAAGCGGCCAGCAGGTCAACCCCATACATTCAGCGGGTTGACCTGGTGGCCGGGAAGGAAAGCGGCCAGCAGGTCAACCCCATACATTCAGCGGGTTGACCTGGTGGCCGGGAAGGAAAGCGGCCACCAGGTCAACCCCATACAGGCAGCGGGTTGACCTGGTGGCCCGAAAGCAAACCGGCCACCAGGTCAACCCGGAGCCTGCCCCCGCGGGCAGGGGCCAAGCGGACCCCCCTCCGCCCGGGCTTGCCCTGCTCCGAGCCGGGGCTTAATCCCCGTCCGGCCACCAGGTCAACCCGGAGCCTGCCCCTCTGCGGCCAGCAGGTCAACCCCATGCCGGCAGCGGGTTGACCTGGTGGCCGGGAAGGAAAGCGGCCACCAGGTCAACCCCATACTTTCAGCGGGTTGACCTGGTGGCCGGGAAGGAAAGCGGCCACCAGGTCAACCCCATACTTTCAGCGGGTTGACCTGGTGGCCGGGAAGGAAAGCGGCCAGCAGGTCAACCCCATACATTCAGCGGGTTGACCTGGTGGCCGGGAAGGAAAGCGGCCAGCAGGTCAACCCCATACATTCAGCGGGTTGACCTGGTGGCCGGGAAGGAAAGCGGCCAGCAGGTCAACCCCATACATTCAGCGGGTTGACCTGGTGGCCGGGAAGGAAAGCGGCCAGCAGGTCAACCCCATACATTCAGCGGGTTGACCTGGTGGCCGGGAAGGAAAGCGGCCAGCAGGTCAACCCCATACATTCAGCGGGTTGACCTGGTGGCCGGGAAGAAAAGCGGCCAGCAGGTCAACCCCATACATTCAGCGGGTTGACCTGGTGGCCGGGAAGGAAAGCGGCCAGCAGGTCAACCCCATACATTCAGCGGGTTGACCTGGTGGCCGGGAAGGAAAGCGGCCAGCAGGTCAACCCCATACATTCAGCGGGTTGACCTGGTGGCCGGGAAGAAAAGCGGCCAGCAGGTCAACCCCATACATTCAGCGGGTTGACCTGGTGGCCGGGAAGGAAAGCGGCCAGCAGGTCAACCCCATACATTCAGCGGGTTGACCTGGTGGCCGGGAAGGAAAGCGGCCACCAGGTCAACCCCATACAGGCAGCGGGTTGACCTGGTGGCCCGAAAGCAAACCGGCCACCAGGTCAACCCGGAGCCTGCCCCCGCGGGCAGGGGCCGGCATACCCCCGTCCGTCCGGGGTCGCCCTGCCCCGGGCTCCGGGCTTAAGTCCCGAGCGGCCACCAGGTCAACCCGGAGCCTGCCCCCGCGGGCAGGGGCCGGCGGAGCCCCGTCCGTCCGGGGTCGCCCTGCCCCGGGCTCCGGGCTTAATTCCCGTCCGGCCACCAGGTCAACCCGGAGCCTGCCCCCGCGGGCAGGGGCCAGGCGGACCCCCGTCTGTCCGGGGTCGCCCTGCCCCGGGCTCCGGGCTTAATTCTCCTCCGGCCACCAGGTCAACCCGGAGCCTGCCCCCGCGGGCAGGGGCCAGGCGGACCCCCGTCCGTCCGGGGTCGCCCTGCCCCGGGCTCCGGGCTTAATTCTCCTCCGGCCACCAGGTCAACCCGGAGCCTGCCCCCGCGGGCAGGGGCCGGCATACCCCCGTCCGTCCGGGGTCGCCCTGCCCCGGGCTCCGGGCTTAATTCCCGTCCGGCCACCAGGTCAACCCGGAGCCTGCCCCCGCGGGCAGGGGCCAGGCGGACCCCCGTCCGTCCGGGGTCGCCCTGCCCCGGGCTCCGGGCTTAATTCTCCTCCGGCCACCAGGTCAACCCGGAGCCTGCCCCCGCGGGCAGGGGCCGGCATACCCCCGTCCGTCCGGGGTCGCCCTGCCCCGGGCTCCGGGCTTAATTCCCGTCCGGCCACCAGGTCAACCCGGAGCCTGCCCCCGCGGGCAGGGGCCAGGCGGACCCCCGTCCGTCCGGGGTCGCCCTGCCCCGGGCTCCGGGCTTAATTCTCCTCCGGCCACCAGGTCAACCCGGAGCCTGCCCCCGCGGGCAGGGGCCGGCGGAGCCCCGTCCGTCCGGGGTCGCCCTGCCCCGGGCTCCGGGCTTAATTCCCGTCCGGCCACCAGGTCAACCCGGAGCCTGCCCCCGCGGGCAGGGGCCGGCGGAGCCCCGTCCGTCCGGGGTCGCCCTGCCCCGGGCTCCGGGCTTAATTCTCCTCCGGCCACCAGGTCAACCCGGAGCCTGCCCCCGCGGGCAGGGGCCAGGCGGAGCCCCGTCCGTCCGGGGCCGCCCTGCCCCGGGCTCCGGGCTTAAGTCCCGAGCGGCCACCAGGTCAACCCGGAGCCTGCCCCCGCGGGCAGGGGCCAGGCGGATCCCCGTCCGTCCGGGGTCGCCCTGCCCCGGGCTCCGGGCTTAATTCTCCTCCGGCCACCAGGTCAACCCGGAGCCTGCCCCCGCGGGCAGGGGCCGGCATACCCCCGTCCGTCCGGGGTCGCCCTGCCCCGGGCTCCGGGCTTAATTCCCGTCCGGCCACCAGGTCAACCCGGAGCCTGCCCCCGCGGGCAGGGGCCAGGCGGACCCCCGTCCGTCCGGGGTCGCCCTGCCCCGGGCTCCGGGCTTAATTCTCCTCCGGCCACCAGGTCAACCCGGAGCCTGCCCCTCTGCGGCCAGCAGGTCAACCCCATGCCGGCAGCGGGTTGACCTGGTGGCCGGGAAGGAAAGCGGCCACCAGGTCAACCCCATACTTTCAGCGGGTTGACCTGGTGGCCGGGAAGGAAAGCGGCCAGCAGGTCAACCCCATACATTCAGCGGGTTGACCTGGTGGCCGGGAAGGAAAGCGGCCAGCAGGTCAACCCCATACATTCAGCGGGTTGACCTGGTGGCCGGGAAGGAAAGCGGCCAGCAGGTCAACCCCATACATTCAGCGGGTTGACCTGGTGGCCGGGAAGAAAAGCGGCCAGCAGGTCAACCCCATACATTCAGCGGGTTGACCTGGTGGCCGGGAAGGAAAGCGGCCACCAGGTCAAGCCCATACATTCAGCGGGTTGACCTGGTGGCCGGGAAGGAAAGCGGCCACCAGGTCAACCCCATACAGGCAGCGGGTTGACCTGGTGGCCCGAAAGCAAACCGGCCACCAGGTCAACCCGGAGCCTGCCCCCGCGGGCAGGGGCCGGCATACCCCCGTCCGTCCGGGGTCGCCCTGCCCCGGGCTCCGGGCTTAAGTCCCGAGCGGCCACCAGGTCAACCCGGAGCCTGCCCCCGCGGGCAGGGGCCGGCGGACCCCCGTCCGTCCGGGGTCGCCCTGCCCCGGGCTCCGGGCTTATTCCCCGTCCGGCCACCAGGTCAACCCGGAGCCTGCCCCCGCGGGCAGGGGCCAGGCGGAGCCCCGTCCGTCCGGGGCCGCCCTGCCCCGGGCTCCGGGCTTAAGTCCCGAGCGGCCACCAGGTCAACCCGGAGCCAGCCCCCGCGGGCAGGGGCCGGCGGAGCCCCGTCCGTCCGGGGTCGCCCTGCCCCGGGCTCCGGGCTTAATCCCCGTCCGGCCACCAGGTCAACCCGGAGCCTGCCCCCGCGGGCAGGGGCCAGGCGGACCCCCGTCCGTCCGGGGTCGCCCTGCCCCGGGCTCCGGGCTTAATTCTCCTCCGGCCACCAGGTCAACCCGGAGCCTGCCCCCGCGGGCAGGGGCCGGCATACCCCCGTCCGTCCGGGGTCGCCCTGCCCCGGGCTCCGGGCTTAATTCCCGTCCGGCCACCAGGTCAACCCGGAGCCTGCCCCCGCGGGCAGGGGCCAGGCGGACCCCCGTCCGTCCGGGGTCGCCCTGCCCCGGGCTCCGGGCTTAATTCTCCTCCGGCCACCAGGTCAACCCGGAGCCTGCCCCCGCGGGCAGGGGCCGGCGGACCCCCGTCCGTCCGGGGTCGCCCTGCCCCGGGCTCCGGGCTTAATTCCCGTCCGGCCACCAGGTCAACCCGGAGCCTGCCCCCGCGGGCAGGGGCCAGGCGGACCCCCGTCCGTCCGGGGTCGCCCTGCCCCGGGCTCCGGGCTTAATTCCCGTCCGGCCA
Organism: Natator depressus; assembly: GCF_965152275.1. NCBI lineage: Eukaryota > Metazoa > Chordata > Testudines > Cheloniidae > Natator > Natator depressus. The sequence continues at coordinate 11,242,738 of NC_134261.1, forward strand.
CCAGGTCAACCCGGAGCCTACCCCCGCGGGCAGGGGCCAGGCGGACCCCCGTCCGTCCGGGGTCGCCCTGCCCCGGGCTCCGGGCTTAATTCTCCTCCGGCCACCAGGTCAACCCGGAGCCTGCCCCCGCGGGCAGGGGCCGGCGGAGCCCCGTCCGTCCGGGGTCGCCCTGCCCCGGGCTCCGGGCTTAATCCCCGTCCGGCCACCAGGTCAACCCGGAGCCTGCCCCCGCGGGCAGGGGCCGGCGGAGCCCCGTCCGTCCGGGGTCGCCCTGCCCCGGGCTCCGGGCTTAAGTCCCGAGCGGCCACCAGGTCAACCCGGAGCCTGCCCCCGCGGGCAGGGGCCGGCGGACCCCCGTCCGTCCGGGGTCGCCCTGCCCCGGGCTCCGGGCTTATTCCCCGTCCGGCCACCAGGTCAACCCGGAGCCTGCCCCCGCGGGCAGGGGCCAGGCGGAGCCCCGTCCGTCCGGGGTCGCCCTGCCCCGGGCTCCGGGCTTAAGTCCCGAGCGGCCACCAGGTCAACCCGGAGCCAGCCCCCGCGGGCAGGGGCCGGCGGAGCCCCGTCCGTCCGGGGTCGCCCTGCCCCGGGCTCCGGGCTTAATCCCCGTCCGGCCACCAGGTCAACCCGGAGCCTGCCCCCGCGGGCAGGGGCCAGGCGGACCCCCGTCCGTCCGGGGTCGCCCTGCCCCGGGCTCCGGGCTTAATTCTCCTCCGGCCACCAGGTCAACCCGGAGCCTGCCCCCGCGGGCAGGGGCCAGGCGGACCCCCGTCCGTCCGGGGTCGCCCTGCCCCGGGCTCCGGGCTTAATTCTCCTCCGGCCACCAGGTCAACCCGGAGCCTGCCCCCGCGGGCAGGGGCCAGGCGGACCCCCGTCCGTCCGGGGTCGCCCTGCCCCGGGCTCCGGGCTTAATTCTCCTCCGGCCACCAGGTCAACCCGGAGCCTGCCCCCGCGGGCAGGGGCCGGCGGACCCCCGTCCGTCCGGGGTCGCCCTGCCCCGGGCTCCGGGCTTAATTCCCGTCCGGCCACCAGGTCAACCCGGAGCCTGCCCCCGCGGGCAGGGGCCAGGCGGACCCCCGTCCGTCCGGGGTCGCCCTGCCCCGGGCTCCGGGCTTAATTCCCGTCCGGCCACCAGGTCAACCCGGAGCCTACCCCCGCGGGCAGGGGCCAGGCGGACCCCCGTCCGTCCGGGGTCGCCCTGCCCCGGGCTCCGGGCTTAATTCTCCTCCGGCCACCAGGTCAACCCGGAGCCTGCCCCCGCGGGCAGGGGCCGGCGGAGCCCCGTCCGTCCGGGGTCGCCCTGCCCCGGGCTCCGGGCTTAATCCCCGTCCGGCCACCAGGTCAACCCGGAGCCTTCCCCCGCGGGCAGGGGCCGGCGGAGCCCCGTCCGTCCGGGGTCGCCCTGCCCCGGGCTCCGGGCTTAAGTCCCGAGCGGCCACCAGGTCAACCCGGAGCCTGCCCCCGCGGGCAGGGGCCGGCGGACCCCCGTCCGTCCGGGGTCGCCCTGCCCCGGGCTCCGGGCTTATTCCCCGTCCGGCCACCAGGTCAACCCGGAGCCTGCCCCCGCGGGCAGGGGCCAGGCGGAGCCCCGTCCGTCCGGGGTCGCCCTGCCCCGGGCTCCGGGCTTAAGTCCCGAGCGGCCACCAGGTCAACCCGGAGCCAGCCCCCGCGGGCAGGGGCCGGCGGAGCCCCGTCCGTCCGGGGTCGCCCTGCCCCGGGCTCCGGGCTTAATCCCCGTCCGGCCACCAGGTCAACCCGGAGCCTGCCCCCGCGGGCAGGGGCCAGGCGGACCCCCGTCCGTCCGGGGTCGCCCTGCCCCGGGCTCCGGGCTTAATTCTCCTCCGGCCACCAGGTCAACCCGGAGCCTGCCCCCGCGGGCAGGGGCCGGCGGAGCCCCGTCCGTCCGGGGTCGCCCTGCCCCGGGCTCCGGGCTTAATTCTCCTCCGGCCACCAGGTCAACCCGGAGCCTGCCCCCGCGGGCAGGGGCCAGGCGGAGCCCCGTCCGTCCGGGGCCGCCCTGCCCCGGGCTCCGGGCTTAAGTCCC
>NC_134261.1:11254778-11262278 GCF_965152275.1 Natator depressus
GCGGCGCGGAGGAGGCCGCGGCCGCCTTCCAGGCAACCCGCTAGAGAAGAAGTCGGCGACCCAGACAGGGAGGGCGGCAGGGGTTACTGAGGCTCCAGCAAGAGGGCGGTACGTGGGTCCCACCGACAGCCGACGGAGGCTCCAGCACCCGGGGCCCGCGCCCCGGAGCGTGCCTGGAGAAGGACCGTCGGGCACGGCGGGGGACCGCAGCGCGCCCCTGCTCGCTCTCGCGACGTGTTTGGCCCTGCCGAGCCTCGCGGCTCCCTGGGTTTTCGGACCCCTGGGTGGGCTGCCGGAGCCGCTCGACCTCGCAGGGCGGAGATCTCGGCCGGCTGGCCCCACGGCGCGGAGGGCCGGGCACGCGCCCGGGCCCCCCCCCAAAGGAGGAAAGTCCCAATCGGCCCCAGGATCCGGGGACGCGAAGAGGAAGAGGGACCCGATCCGCCTGAACGCCAGACGCCCCCTGCGGTCGGGGGCGCCGGCCCGCGAAGGACCCTTCCCGTCGCGAACGTGAGCGCCACATCGATCGGAAGGCGAGAGAGGAGCGGGCCCCCCCTCCCTCCGGGGGGCGCCGACAGTCGGAGTTCGCATCCCGGCCACCGGGCCTGCACCGGGGGTGCGAGGGGACGACGGGGTCCCCGGAGGAAAAGAGCCGGAAAAGGGGGGGCTCGGGGGGGCCGGGGGCCGCCCCACCTGCCAACGTGCCCCTGTCCCCCCTCACAAGATCGGGTACAACGCGCAGATTGGTCCCCGAGGCTCATCTCTGGTTCTCACAGGTTCCGAAAAACCTGTTCTCAGAAATCTCCTCGCACCCGTCAAAATGAACTAGTCGAAAAATCCAACCGCCAATTTAGGGGGACCAATCTGAAATCCTATCCGACCTCCTGGTTCTCTCGGTCGGCCGAGGGCACTTTTGGCGACCCCATCCGGACTTCCGTGAGACTGCCGGCCATCAGGTCAACCCGTCACTTTGAATGGGGTTGACCTGATGGCCGAGCAGGGACTTAGACATTTTTTCAGCCTTTTCCTCGGGGTTGACCTGGTGTCCCGGGGGGACTTAGACATTTTTTTCAGCCTTTTCCTCCGGGTTGACCTGGTGTCCCGGGGGGACTTAGACATTTTTTCAGCCTTTTCCTCCGGGTTGACCTGGTGTCCCGGGGGGACTTAGACTTTTTTTCAGCCTTTTCCTCCGGGTTGACCTGGTGTCCCGGGGGGACTTAGACTTTTTTTCAGCCTTTTCCTCCGGGTTGACCTGGTGTCCCGGGGGGACTTAGACATTTTTTTCAGCCTTTTCCTCCGGGTTGACCTGGTGTCCCGGGGGGACTTAGACTTTTTTTCAGCCTTTTCCTCCGGGTTGACCTGGTGTCCCGGGGGGACTTAGACTTTTTTTCAGCCTTTTCCTCCGGGTTGACCTGGTGTCCCGGGGGGACTTAGACTTTTTTTCAGCCTTTTCCTCCGGGTTGACCTGGTGTCCCGGGGGGACTTAGACTTTTTTTCAGCCTTTTCCTCCGGGTTGACCTGGTGTCCCGGGGGGACTTAGACATTTTTTTCAGCCTTTTCCTCCGGGTTGACCTGGTGTCCCGGGGGGACTTAGACTTTTTTTCAGCCTTTTCCTCCGGGTTGACCTGGTGTCCCGGGGGGACTTAGACATTTTTTTCAGCCTTTTCCTCCGGGTTGACCTGGTGTCCCGGGGGGACTTAGACATTTTTTTCAGCCTTTTCCTCCGGGCTGACCTGGTGGCCGAGCGTCTCGCCGTCCGCGGCCGGAGCTAGAGATGCCCCCCCCCCCAGGCCAGCCTGCGAAGCCGCGGCCAGGATCGGGCCCCTGGAAGTCTGACTAAAAATTTTCACCGACCCCAAAAACGGTTAGGGGGGGCCTCATAAAGCCTCCGGAGCGAAAAAAAAAAAAACGGAAAAAAGGATCGGGCCCACCCGAGGCAGGGGAGTCAGTAAGGGAAAGGGGACGAGGCGGCCCGGAGCCGGGTGCCCGGAGCCGGGTGCCGGCGGCCAGGATCGGGCCCCTGGAAGTCTGAAAAATTTTTTTCACCGACCCCCAAAGTGGTATTGGGGGGGGCTCATAAAGCCTCCGGAGCGAAAAAAAAAAAAAACGGAAAAAAGGATCGGGCCCACCCGAGGCAGGGGAGTCAGTAAGGGAAAGGGGACGAGGCGGCCCGGAGCCGGGTGCCCGGAGCCGGGTGCCCGCGGCCAGGATCGGGCCCCTGGAAGTCTGAAAAAAATTTTTTCACCGACCCCCAAAGTGGTGTTGGGGGGGGCTCACGAAGCCTCCGGAGCGGAAAAAAAAAACCGGAAAAAAGGATCGGGCCCACCCGAGGCAGCGGAGTCAGTAAGGGAAAGGGGACGAGGCGGCCCGGAGCCGGGTGCCCGCGGCCAGGATCGGGCCCCTGGAAGTCTGAAAAAAAAATTTTCACCGACCCCCAAAGGGGTGTTGGGGGGGGGCTCATGAAGCCTCCGGAGCGAAAAAAAAAAACGGAAAAAAGGATCGGGCCCACCCGAGGCAGGGGAGTCAGTAAGGGAAAGGGGACGAGGCGGACCGGAGCCGAGTGCCTACGGCCATACCGGACGGAAGGCCCCCGATCCCGTCCGATCTCGGAAGGTAAACCGTCCCGGGCCTGGCTAGTACTTGGATGGGTGACCGCCTGGGAATCCCAGGTGCCGTAGGCAGCTTTTCCCGCTGCGAGCCAGCTCTCTCCTTTTCTGGGGAACAAGGGCAGGGTCGCCCTGCCAGGGGCCCTGGGGCTGAAGTCCCTGCCGGCCACCAGGTCAACCCGGAGCCTGCCCCTCTGCGGCCAGCAGGTCAACCCCATACCGGCAGGGGGTTGACCTGGTGGCCGGGAAGCAGAGCGGCCAGCAGGTCAACCCCATACATTCAGCGGGTTGACCTGGTGGACGGGAAGGAAAGCGGCCAGCAGGTCAACCCCATACTTTCAGCGGGTTGACCTGGTGGCCGGGAAGGAAAGCGGCCAGCAGGTCAACCCCATACATTCAGCGGGTTGACCTGGTGGCCGGGAAGGAAAGCGGCCAGCAGGTCAACCCCATACATTCAGCGGGTTGACCTGGTGGCCGGGAAGGAAAGCGGCCAGCAGGTCAACCCCATACATTCAGCGGGTTGACCTGGTGGCCGGGAAGGAAAGCGGCCAGCAGGTCAACCCCATACATTCAGCGGGTTGACCTGGTGGCCGGGAAGGAAAGCGGCCACCAGGTCAACCCCAGCCTGCCCCCGCGGGCAGGGGCCAAGCGGACCCCCCTCCGCCCGGGCTTGCCCTGCTCCGAGCCGGGGCTTAATCCCCGTCCGGCCACCAGGTCAACCCGGAGCCTGCCCCTCTGCGGCCAGCAGGTCAACCCCATGCCGGCAGCGGGTTGACCTGGTGGCCGGGAAGGAAAGCGGCCACCAGGTCAACCCCATACTTTCAGCGGGTTGACCTGGTGGCCGGGAAGGAAAGCGGCCACCAGGTCAACCCCATACTTTCAGCGGGTTGACCTGGTGGCCGGGAAGGAAAGCGGCCACCAGGTCAACCCCATACTTTCAGCGGGTTGACCTGGTGGCCGGGAAGGAAAGCGGCCAGCAGGTCAACCCCATACATTCAGCGGGTTGACCTGGTGGCCGGGAAGGAAAGCGGCCAGCAGGTCAACCCCATACATTCAGCGGGTTGACCTGGTGGCCGGGAAGGAAAGCGGCCAGCAGGTCAACCCCATACATTCAGCGGGTTGACCTGGTGGCCGGGAAGGAAAGCGGCCAGCAGGTCAACCCCATACATTCAGCGGGTTGACCTGGTGGCCGGGAAGAAAAGCGGCCAGCAGGTCAACCCCATACATTCAGCGGGTTGACCTGGTGGCCGGGAAGGAAAGCGGCCAGCAGGTCAACCCCATACATTCAGCGGGTTGACCTGGTGGCCGGGAAGGAAAGCGGCCAGCAGGTCAACCCCATACATTCAGCGGGTTGACCTGGTGGCCGGGAAGAAAAGCGGCCAGCAGGTCAACCCCATACATTCAGCGGGTTGACCTGGTGGCCGGGAAGGAAAGCGGCCAGCAGGTCAACCCCATACATTCAGCGGGTTGACCTGGTGGCCGGGAAGGAAAGCGGCCACCAGGTCAACCCCATACAGGCAGCGGGTTGACCTGGTGGCCCGAAAGCAAACCGGCCACCAGGTCAACCCGGAGCCTGCCCCCGCGGGCAGGGGCCGGCATACCCCCGTCCGTCCGGGGTCGCCCTGCCCCGGGCTCCGGGCTTAAGTCCCGAGCGGCCACCAGGTCAACCCGGAGCCTGCCCCCGCGGGCAGGGGCCGGCGGAGCCCCGTCCGTCCGGGGTCGCCCTGCCCCGGGCTCCGGGCTTAATTCCCGTCCGGCCACCAGGTCAACCCGGAGCCTGCCCCCGCGGGCAGGGGCCAGGCGGACCCCCGTCTGTCCGGGGTCGCCCTGCCCCGGGCTCCGGGCTTAATTCTCCTCCGGCCACCAGGTCAACCCGGAGCCTGCCCCCGCGGGCAGGGGCCAGGCGGACCCCCGTCCGTCCGGGGTCGCCCTGCCCCGGGCTCCGGGCTTAATTCTCCTCCGGCCACCAGGTCAACCCGGAGCCTGCCCCCGCGGGCAGGGGCCGGCATACCCCCGTCCGTCCGGGGTCGCCCTGCCCCGGGCTCCGGGCTTAATTCCCGTCCGGCCACCAGGTCAACCCGGAGCCTGCCCCCGCGGGCAGGGGCCAGGCGGACCCCCGTCCGTCCGGGGTCGCCCTGCCCCGGGCTCCGGGCTTAATTCTCCTCCGGCCACCAGGTCAACCCGGAGCCTGCCCCCGCGGGCAGGGGCCGGCATACCCCCGTCCGTCCGGGGTCGCCCTGCCCCGGGCTCCGGGCTTAATTCCCGTCCGGCCACCAGGTCAACCCGGAGCCTGCCCCCGCGGGCAGGGGCCAGGCGGACCCCCGTCCGTCCGGGGTCGCCCTGCCCCGGGCTCCGGGCTTAATTCTCCTCCGGCCACCAGGTCAACCCGGAGCCTGCCCCCGCGGGCAGGGGCCGGCGGAGCCCCGTCCGTCCGGGGTCGCCCTGCCCCGGGCTCCGGGCTTAATTCCCGTCCGGCCACCAGGTCAACCCGGAGCCTGCCCCCGCGGGCAGGGGCCGGCGGAGCCCCGTCCGTCCGGGGTCGCCCTGCCCCGGGCTCCGGGCTTAATTCTCCTCCGGCCACCAGGTCAACCCGGAGCCTGCCCCCGCGGGCAGGGGCCAGGCGGAGCCCCGTCCGTCCGGGGCCGCCCTGCCCCGGGCTCCGGGCTTAAGTCCCGAGCGGCCACCAGGTCAACCCGGAGCCTGCCCCCGCGGGCAGGGGCCAGGCGGATCCCCGTCCGTCCGGGGTCGCCCTGCCCCGGGCTCCGGGCTTAATTCTCCTCCGGCCACCAGGTCAACCCGGAGCCTGCCCCCGCGGGCAGGGGCCGGCATACCCCCGTCCGTCCGGGGTCGCCCTGCCCCGGGCTCCGGGCTTAATTCCCGTCCGGCCACCAGGTCAACCCGGAGCCTGCCCCCGCGGGCAGGGGCCAGGCGGACCCCCGTCCGTCCGGGGTCGCCCTGCCCCGGGCTCCGGGCTTAATTCTCCTCCGGCCACCAGGTCAACCCGGAGCCTGCCCCTCTGCGGCCAGCAGGTCAACCCCATGCCGGCAGCGGGTTGACCTGGTGGCCGGGAAGGAAAGCGGCCACCAGGTCAACCCCATACTTTCAGCGGGTTGACCTGGTGGCCGGGAAGGAAAGCGGCCAGCAGGTCAACCCCATACATTCAGCGGGTTGACCTGGTGGCCGGGAAGGAAAGCGGCCAGCAGGTCAACCCCATACATTCAGCGGGTTGACCTGGTGGCCGGGAAGGAAAGCGGCCAGCAGGTCAACCCCATACATTCAGCGGGTTGACCTGGTGGCCGGGAAGAAAAGCGGCCAGCAGGTCAACCCCATACATTCAGCGGGTTGACCTGGTGGCCGGGAAGGAAAGCGGCCACCAGGTCAAGCCCATACATTCAGCGGGTTGACCTGGTGGCCGGGAAGGAAAGCGGCCACCAGGTCAACCCCATACAGGCAGCGGGTTGACCTGGTGGCCCGAAAGCAAACCGGCCACCAGGTCAACCCGGAGCCTGCCCCCGCGGGCAGGGGCCGGCATACCCCCGTCCGTCCGGGGTCGCCCTGCCCCGGGCTCCGGGCTTAAGTCCCGAGCGGCCACCAGGTCAACCCGGAGCCTGCCCCCGCGGGCAGGGGCCGGCGGACCCCCGTCCGTCCGGGGTCGCCCTGCCCCGGGCTCCGGGCTTATTCCCCGTCCGGCCACCAGGTCAACCCGGAGCCTGCCCCCGCGGGCAGGGGCCAGGCGGAGCCCCGTCCGTCCGGGGCCGCCCTGCCCCGGGCTCCGGGCTTAAGTCCCGAGCGGCCACCAGGTCAACCCGGAGCCAGCCCCCGCGGGCAGGGGCCGGCGGAGCCCCGTCCGTCCGGGGTCGCCCTGCCCCGGGCTCCGGGCTTAATTCCCGTCCGGCCACCTGGTCAACCCGGAGCCTGCCCCCGCGGGCAGGGGCCAGGCGGACCCCCGTCCGTCCGGGGTCGCCCTGCCCCGGGCTCCGGGCTTAATTCTCCTCCGGCCACCAGGTCAACCCGGAGCCTGCCCCCGCGGGCAGGGGCCAGGCGGACCCCCGTCCGTCCGGGGTCGCCCTGCCCCGGGCTCCGGGCTTAATTCTCCTCCGGCCACCAGGTCAACCCGGAGCCTGCCCCCGCGGGCAGGGGCCGGCGGACCCCCGTCCGTCCGGGGTCGCCCTGCCCCGGGCTCCGGGCTTAATTCCCGTCCGGCCACCAGGTCAACCCGGAGCCTGCCCCCGCGGGCAGGGGCCAGGCGGACCCCCGTCCGTCCGGGGTCGCCCTGCCCCGGGCTCCGGGCTTAATTCCCGTCCGGCCACCAGGTCAACCCGGAGCCTACCCCCGCGGGCAGGGGCCAGGCGGACCCCCGTCCGTCCGGGGTCGCCCTGCCCCGGGCTCCGGGCTTAATTCTCCTCCGGCCACCAGGTCAACCCGGAGCCTGCCCCCGCGGGCAGGGGCCGGCGGAGCCCCGTCCGTCCGGGGTCGCCCTGCCCCGGGCTCCGGGCTTAATCCCCGTCCGGCCACCAGGTCAACCCGGAGCCTGCCCCCGCGGGCAGGGGCCGGCGGAGCCCCGTCCGTCCGGGGTCGCCCTGCCCCGGGCTCCGGGCTTAAGTCCCGAGCGGCCACCAGGTCAACCCGGAGCCTGCCCCCGCGGGCAGGGGCCGGCGGACCCCCGTCCGTCCGGGGTCGCCCTGCCCCGGGCTCCGGGCTTATTCCCCGTCCGGCCACCAGGTCAACCCGGAGCCTGCCCCCGCGGGCAGGGGCCAGGCGGAGCCCCGTCCGTCCGGGGTCGCCCTGCCCCGGGCTCCGGGCTTAAGTCCCGAGCGGCCACCAGGTCAACCCGGAGCCAGCCCCCGCGGGCAGGGGCCGGCGGAGCCCCGTCCGTCCGGGGTCGCCCTGCCCC
>NC_134261.1:11274778-11277278 GCF_965152275.1 Natator depressus
AGCCTCCGGAGCGGAAAAAAAAAAACGGAAAAAAGGATCGGGCCCACCCGAGGCAGCGGAGTCAGTAAGGGAAAGGGGACGAGGCGGCCCGGAGCCGGGTGCCCGGAGCCGGGTGCCCGCGGCCAGGATCGGGCCCCTGGAAGTCTGAAAAAAAAATTTTCACCGACCCCCAAAGGGGTGTTGGGGGGGGCTCATGAAGCCTCCGGAGCGAAAAAAAAAAAACGGAAAAAAGGATCGGGCCCACCCGAGGCAGGGGAGTCAGTAAGGGAAAGGGGACGAGGCGGACCGGAGCCGAGTGCCTACGGCCATACCGGACGGAAGGCCCCCGATCCCGTCCGATCTCGGAAGGTAAACCGTCCCGGGCCTGGCTAGTACTTGGATGGGTGACCGCCTGGGAATCCCAGGTGCCGTAGGCAGCTTTTCCCGCTGCGAGCCAGCTCTCTCCTTTTCTGGGGAACAAGGGCAGGGTCGCCCTGCCAGGGGCCCTGGGGCTTAAGTCCCTGCCGGCCACCAGGTCAACCCGGAGCCTGCCCCTCTGCGGCCAGCAGGTCAACCCCATACCGGCAGGGGGTTGACCTGGTGGCCGGGAAGCAGAGCGGCCAGCAGGTCAACCCCATACATTCAGCGGGTTGACCTGGTGGACGGGAAGGAAAGCGGCCAGCAGGTCAACCCCATACTTTCAGCGGGTTGACCTGGTGGCCGGGAAGGAAAGCGGCCAGCAGGTCAACCCCATACATTCAGCGGGTTGACCTGGTGGCCGGGAAGGAAAGCGGCCAGCAGGTCAACCCCATACATTCAGCGGGTTGACCTGGTGGCCGGGAAGGAAAGCGGCCAGCAGGTCAACCCCATACATTCAGCGGGTTGACCTGGTGGCCGGGAAGGAAAGCGGCCAGCAGGTCAACCCCATACATTCAGCGGGTTGACCTGGTGGCCCGAAAGCAAACCGGCCACCAGGTCAACCCGGAGCCTGCCCCCGCGGGCAGGGGCCAAGCGGACCCCCCTCCGCCCGGGCTTGCCCTGCTCCGAGCCGGGGCTTAATCCCCGTCCGGCCACCAGGTCAACCCGGAGCCTGCCCCTCTGCGGCCAGCAGGTCAACCCCATGCCGGCAGCGGGTTGACCTGGTGGCCGGGAAGGAAAGCGGCCACCAGGTCAACCCCATACTTTCAGCGGGTTGACCTGGTGGCCGGGAAGGAAAGCGGCCACCAGGTCAACCCCATACTTTCAGCGGGTTGACCTGGTGGCCGGGAAGGAAAGCGGCCAGCAGGTCAACCCCATACATTCAGCGGGTTGACCTGGTGGCCGGGAAGGAAAGCGGCCAGCAGGTCAACCCCATACATTCAGCGGGTTGACCTGGTGGCCGGGAAGAAAAGCGGCCAGCAGGTCAACCCCATACATTCAGCGGGTTGACCTGGTGGCCGGGAAGGAAAGCGGCCAGCAGGTCAACCCCATACATTCAGCGGGTTGACCTGGTGGCCGGGAAGGAAAGCGGCCACCAGGTCAACCCCATACAGGCAGCGGGTTGACCTGGTGGCCCGAAAGCAAACCGGCCACCAGGTCAACCCGGAGCCTGCCCCCGCGGGCAGGGGCCGGCATACCCCCGTCCGTCCGGGGTCGCCCTGCCCCGGGCTCCGGGCTTAAGTCCCGAGCGGCCACCAGGTCAACCCGGAGCCTGCCCCCGCGGGCAGGGGCCGGCGGACCCCCGTCCGTCCGGGGTCACCCTGCCCCGGGCTCCGGGCTTATTCCCCGTCCGGCCACCAGGTCAACCCGGAGCCTGCCCCCGCGGGCAGGGGCCAGGCGGAGCCCCGTCCGTCCGGGGTCGCCCTGCCCCGGGCTCCGGGCTTAAGTCCCGAGCGGCCACCAGGTCAACCCGGAGCCAGCCCCCGCGGGCAGGGGCCAGGCGGACCCCCGTCTGTCCGGGGTCGCCCTGCCCCGGGCTCCGGGCTTAATTCTCCTCCGGCCACCAGGTCAACCCGGAGCCTGCCCCCGCGGGCAGGGGCCAGGCGGACCCCCGTCCGTCCGGGGTCGCCCTGCCCCGGGCTCCGGGCTTAATTCTCCTCCGGCCACCAGGTCAACCCGGAGCCTGCCCCCGCGGGCAGGGGCCGGCGGACCCCCGTCCGTCCGGGGTCGCCCTGCCCCGGGCTCCGGGCTTAATTCCCGTCCGGCCACCAGGTCAACCCGGAGCCTGCCCCCGCGGGCAGGGGCCAGGCGGACCCCCGTCCGTCCGGGGTCGCCCTGCCCCGGGCTCCGGGCTTAATTCTCCTCCGGCCACCAGGTCAACCCGGAGCCTGCCCCCGCGGGCAGGGGCCGGCATACCCCCGTCCGTCCGGGGTCGCCCTGCCCCGGGCTCCGGGCTTAAGTCCCGAGCGGCCACCAGGTCAACCCGGAGCCTGCCCCCGCGGGCAGGGGCCGGCGGACCCCCGTCCGTCCGGGGTCGCCCTGCCCCGGGCTCCGGGCTTAAGTCCCGTCCGGCCACCAGGTCAACCCGGAGCCTGCCCCCGCG
>NC_134261.1:11302278-11307278 GCF_965152275.1 Natator depressus
ATCCCGGCCACCGGGCCTGCACCGGGGGTGCGAGGGGACGACGGGGTCCCCGGAGGAAAAGAGCCGGAAAAGGGGGGGCTCGGGGGGGCCGGGGGCCGCCCCACCTGCCAACGTGCCCCTGTCCCCCCTCACAAGATCGGGTACAACGCGCAGATTGGTCCCCGAGGCTCATCTCTGGTTCTCACAGGTTCCGAAAAACCTGTTCTCAGAAATCTCCTCGCACCCGTCAAAATGAACTAGTCGAAAAATCCAACCGCCAATTTAGGGGGACCAATCTGAAATCCTATCCGACCTCCTGGTTCTCTCGGTCGGCCGAGGGCACTTTTGGCGACCCCATCCGGACTTCCGTGAGACTGCCGGCCATCAGGTCAACCCGTCACTTTGAATGGGGTTGACCTGATGGCCGAGCAGGGACTTAGACATTTTTTCAGCCTTTTCCTCGGGGTTGACCTGGTGTCCCGGGGGGACTTAGACATTTTTTTCAGCCTTTTCCTCCGGGTTGACCTGGTGTCCCGGGGGGACTTAGACATTTTTTCAGCCTTTTCCTCCGGGTTGACCTGGTGTCCCGGGGGGACTTAGACTTTTTTTCAGCCTTTTCCTCCGGGTTGACCTGGTGTCCCGGGGGGACTTAGACTTTTTTTCAGCCTTTTCCTCCGGGTTGACCTGGTGTCCCGGGGGGACTTAGACATTTTTTTCAGCCTTTTCCTCCGGGTTGACCTGGTGTCCCGGGGGGACTTAGACTTTTTTTCAGCCTTTTCCTCCGGGTTGACCTGGTGTCCCGGGGGGACTTAGACTTTTTTTCAGCCTTTTCCTCCGGGTTGACCTGGTGTCCCGGGGGGACTTAGACTTTTTTTCAGCCTTTTCCTCCGGGTTGACCTGGTGTCCCGGGGGGACTTAGACTTTTTTTCAGCCTTTTCCTCCGGGTTGACCTGGTGTCCCGGGGGGACTTAGACATTTTTTTCAGCCTTTTCCTCCGGGTTGACCTGGTGTCCCGGGGGGACTTAGACTTTTTTTCAGCCTTTTCCTCCGGGTTGACCTGGTGTCCCGGGGGGACTTAGACATTTTTTTCAGCCTTTTCCTCCGGGTTGACCTGGTGTCCCGGGGGGACTTAGACATTTTTTTCAGCCTTTTCCTCCGGGCTGACCTGGTGGCCGAGCGTCTCGCCGTCCGCGGCCGGAGCTAGAGATGCCCCCCCCCCCAGGCCAGCCTGCGAAGCCGCGGCCAGGATCGGGCCCCTGGAAGTCTGACTAAAAATTTTCACCGACCCCAAAAACGGTTAGGGGGGGCCTCATAAAGCCTCCGGAGCGAAAAAAAAAAAAACGGAAAAAAGGATCGGGCCCACCCGAGGCAGGGGAGTCAGTAAGGGAAAGGGGACGAGGCGGCCCGGAGCCGGGTGCCCGGAGCCGGGTGCCGGCGGCCAGGATCGGGCCCCTGGAAGTCTGAAAAATTTTTTTCACCGACCCCCAAAGTGGTATTGGGGGGGGCTCATAAAGCCTCCGGAGCGAAAAAAAAAAAAACGGAAAAAAGGATCGGGCCCACCCGAGGCAGGGGAGTCAGTAAGGGAAAGGGGACGAGGCGGCCCGGAGCCGGGTGCCCGGAGCCGGGTGCCCGCGGCCAGGATCGGGCCCCTGGAAGTCTGAAAAAAAATTTTTCACCGACCCCCAAAGTGGTGTTGGGGGGGGCTCACGAAGCCTCCGGAGCGGAAAAAAAAAACGGAAAAAAGGATCGGGCCCACCCGAGGCAGCGGAGTCAGTAAGGGAAAGGGGACGAGGCGGCCCGGAGCCGGGTGCCCGGAGCCGGGTGCCCGCGGCCAGGATCGGGCCCCTGGAAGTCTGAAAAAAAAAATTTCACCGACCCCCAAAGGGGTGTTGGGGGGGGGCTCATGAAGCCTCCGGAGCGAAAAAAAAAAACGGAAAAAAGGATCGGGCCCACCCGAGGCAGGGGAGTCAGTAAGGGAAAGGGGACGAGGCGGACCGGAGCCGAGTGCCTACGGCCATACCGGACGGAAGGCCCCCGATCCCGTCCGATCTCGGAAGGTAAACCGTCCCGGGCCTGGCTAGTACTTGGATGGGTGACCGCCTGGGAATCCCAGGTGCCGTAGGCAGCTTTTCCCGCTGCGAGCCAGCTCTCTCCTTTTCTGGGGAACAAGGGCAGGGTCGCCCTGCCAGGGGCCCTGGGGCTGAAGTCCCTGCCGGCCACCAGGTCAACCCGGAGCCTGCCCCTCTGCGGCCAGCAGGTCAACCCCATACCGGCAGGGGGTTGACCTGGTGGCCGGGAAGCAGAGCGGCCAGCAGGTCAACCCCATACATTCAGCGGGTTGACCTGGTGGACGGGAAGGAAAGCGGCCAGCAGGTCAACCCCATACTTTCAGCGGGTTGACCTGGTGGCCGGGAAGGAAAGCGGCCAGCAGGTCAACCCCATACATTCAGCGGGTTGACCTGGTGGCCGGGAAGGAAAGCGGCCAGCAGGTCAACCCCATACATTCAGCGGGTTGACCTGGTGGCCGGGAAGGAAAGCGGCCAGCAGGTCAACCCCATACATTCAGCGGGTTGACCTGGTGGCCGGGAAGGAAAGCGGCCAGCAGGTCAACCCCATACATTCAGCGGGTTGACCTGGTGGCCGGGAAGGAAAGCGGCCAGCAGGTCAACCCCATACATTCAGCGGGTTGACCTGGTGGCCCGAAAGCAAACCGGCCACCAGGTCAACCCGGAGCCTGCCCCCGCGGGCAGGGGCCAAGCGGACCCCCCTCCGCCCGGGCTTGCCCTGCTCCGAGCCGGGGCTTAATCCCCGTCCGGCCACCAGGTCAACCCGGAGCCTGCCCCTCTGCGGCCAGCAGGTCAACCCCATGCCGGCAGCGGGTTGACCTGGTGGCCGGGAAGGAAAGCGGCCACCAGGTCAACCCCATACTTTCAGCGGGTTGACCTGGTGGCCGGGAAGGAAAGCGGCCACCAGGTCAACCCCATACTTTCAGCGGGTTGACCTGGTGGCCGGGAAGGAAAGCGGCCAGCAGGTCAACCCCATACATTCAGCGGGTTGACCTGGTGGCCGGGAAGGAAAGCGGCCAGCAGGTCAACCCCATACATTCAGCGGGTTGACCTGGTGGCCGGGAAGGAAAGCGGCCAGCAGGTCAACCCCATACATTCAGCGGGTTGACCTGGTGGCCGGGAAGGAAAGCGGCCAGCAGGTCAACCCCATACATTCAGCGGGTTGACCTGGTGGCCGGGAAGGAAAGCGGCCAGCAGGTCAACCCCATACATTCAGCGGGTTGACCTGGTGGCCGGGAAGAAAAGCGGCCAGCAGGTCAACCCCATACATTCAGCGGGTTGACCTGGTGGCCGGGAAGGAAAGCGGCCAGCAGGTCAACCCCATACATTCAGCGGGTTGACCTGGTGGCCGGGAAGGAAAGCGGCCAGCAGGTCAACCCCATACATTCAGCGGGTTGACCTGGTGGCCGGGAAGAAAAGCGGCCAGCAGGTCAACCCCATACATTCAGCGGGTTGACCTGGTGGCCGGGAAGGAAAGCGGCCAGCAGGTCAACCCCATACATTCAGCGGGTTGACCTGGTGGCCGGGAAGGAAAGCGGCCACCAGGTCAACCCCATACAGGCAGCGGGTTGACCTGGTGGCCCGAAAGCAAACCGGCCACCAGGTCAACCCGGAGCCTGCCCCCGCGGGCAGGGGCCGGCATACCCCCGTCCGTCCGGGGTCGCCCTGCCCCGGGCTCCGGGCTTAAGTCCCGAGCGGCCACCAGGTCAACCCGGAGCCTGCCCCCGCGGGCAGGGGCCGGCGGACCCCCGTCCGTCCGGGGTCGCCCTGCCCCGGGCTCCGGGCTTATTCCCCGTCCGGCCACCAGGTCAACCCGGAGCCTGCCCCCGCGGGCAGGGGCCAGGCGGAGCCCCGTCCGTCCGGGGTCGCCCTGCCCCGGGCTCCGGGCTTAAGTCCCGAGCGGCCACCAGGTCAACCCGGAGCCAGCCCCCGCGGGCAGGGGCCGGCGGAGCCCCGTCCGTCCGGGGTCGCCCTGCCCCGGGCTCCGGGCTTAATTCCCGTCCGGCCACCAGGTCAACCCGGAGCCTGCCCCCGCGGGCAGGGGCCAGGCGGACCCCCGTCTGTCCGGGGTCGCCCTGCCCCGGGCTCCGGGCTTAATTCTCCTCCGGCCACCAGGTCAACCCGGAGCCTGCCCCCGCGGGCAGGGGCCAGGCGGACCCCCGTCCGTCCGGGGTCGCCCTGCCCCGGGCTCCGGGCTTAATTCTCCTCCGGCCACCAGGTCAACCCGGAGCCTGCCCCCGCGGGCAGGGGCCGGCGGAGCCCCGTCCGTCCGGGGTCGCCCTGCCCCGGGCTCCGGGCTTAATTCCCGTCCGGCCACCAGGTCAACCCGGAGCCTGCCCCCGCGGGCAGGGGCCAGGCGGACCCCCGTCTGTCCGGGGTCGCCCTGCCCCGGGCTCCGGGCTAAATTCTCCTCCGGCCACCAGGTCAACCCGGAGCCTGCCCCCGCGGGCAGGGGCCAGGCGGACCCCCGTCCGTCCGGGGTCGCCCTGCCCCGGGCTCCGGGCTTAATTCTCCTCCGGCCACCAGGTCAACCCGGAGCCTGCCCCCGCGGGCAGGGGCCGGCATACCCCCGTCCGTCCGGGGTCGCCCTGCCCCGGGCTCCGGGCTTAATTCCCGTCCGGCCACCAGGTCAACCCGGAGCCTGCCCCCGCGGGCAGGGGCCAGGCGGACCCCCGTCCGTCCGGGGTCGCCCTGCCCCGGGCTCCGGGCTTAATTCTCCTCCGGCCACCAGGTCAACCCGGAGCCTGCCCCCGCGGGCAGGGGCCGGCATACCCCCGTCCGTCCGGGGTCGCCCTGCCCCGGGCTCCGGGCTTAATTCCCGTCCGGCCACCAGGTCAACCCGGAGCCTGCCCCCGCGGGCAGGGGCCAGGCGGACCCCCGTCCGTCCGGGGTCGCCCTGCCCCGGGCTCCGGGCTTAATTCTCCTCCGGCCACCAGGTCAACCCGGAGCCTGCCC
>NC_134261.1:11319778-11322278 GCF_965152275.1 Natator depressus
CCCTGGAAGTCTGAAAAAAAATTTTTCACCGACCCCCAAAGTGGTGTTGGGGGGGGCTCACGAAGCCTCCGGAGCGGAAAAAAAAAACGGAAAAAAGGATCGGGCCCACCCGAGGCAGCGGAGTCAGTAAGGGAAAGGGGACGAGGCGGCCCGGAGCCGGGTGCCCGGAGCCGGGTGCCCGCGGCCAGGATCGGGCCCCTGGAAGTCTGAAAAAAAAAATTTCACCGACCCCCAAAGGGGTGTTGGGGGGGGGCTCATGAAGCCTCCGGAGCGAAAAAAAAAAACGGAAAAAAGGATCGGGCCCACCCGAGGCAGGGGAGTCAGTAAGGGAAAGGGGACGAGGCGGACCGGAGCCGAGTGCCTACGGCCATACCGGACGGAAGGCCCCCGATCCCGTCCGATCTCGGAAGGTAAACCGTCCCGGGCCTGGCTAGTACTTGGATGGGTGACCGCCTGGGAATCCCAGGTGCCGTAGGCAGCTTTTCCCGCTGCGAGCCAGCTCTCTCCTTTTCTGGGGAACAAGGGCAGGGTCGCCCTGCCAGGGGCCCTGGGGCTGAAGTCCCTGCCGGCCACCAGGTCAACCCGGAGCCTGCCCCTCTGCGGCCAGCAGGTCAACCCCATACCGGCAGGGGGTTGACCTGGTGGCCGGGAAGCAGAGCGGCCAGCAGGTCAACCCCATACATTCAGCGGGTTGACCTGGTGGACGGGAAGGAAAGCGGCCAGCAGGTCAACCCCATACTTTCAGCGGGTTGACCTGGTGGCCGGGAAGGAAAGCGGCCAGCAGGTCAACCCCATACATTCAGCGGGTTGACCTGGTGGCCGGGAAGGAAAGCGGCCAGCAGGTCAACCCCATACATTCAGCGGGTTGACCTGGTGGCCGGGAAGGAAAGCGGCCAGCAGGTCAACCCCATACATTCAGCGGGTTGACCTGGTGGCCGGGAAGGAAAGCGGCCAGCAGGTCAACCCCATACATTCAGCGGGTTGACCTGGTGGCCGGGAAGGAAAGCGGCCAGCAGGTCAACCCCATACATTCAGCGGGTTGACCTGGTGGCCCGAAAGCAAACCGGCCACCAGGTCAACCCGGAGCCTGCCCCCGCGGGCAGGGGCCAAGCGGACCCCCCTCCGCCCGGGCTTGCCCTGCTCCGAGCCGGGGCTTAATCCCCGTCCGGCCACCAGGTCAACCCGGAGCCTGCCCCTCTGCGGCCAGCAGGTCAACCCCATGCCGGCAGCGGGTTGACCTGGTGGCCGGGAAGGAAAGCGGCCACCAGGTCAACCCCATACTTTCAGCGGGTTGACCTGGTGGCCGGGAAGGAAAGCGGCCACCAGGTCAACCCCATACTTTCAGCGGGTTGACCTGGTGGCCGG
Source organism: Natator depressus (assembly GCF_965152275.1). NCBI lineage: Eukaryota > Metazoa > Chordata > Testudines > Cheloniidae > Natator > Natator depressus. The sequence goes on from NC_134261.1 coordinate 11,321,144, forward strand.
GAAGGAAAGCGGCCAGCAGGTCAACCCCATACATTCAGCGGGTTGACCTGGTGGCCGGGAAGGAAAGCGGCCAGCAGGTCAACCCCATACATTCAGCGGGTTGACCTGGTGGCCGGGAAGGAAAGCGGCCAGCAGGTCAACCCCATACATTCAGCGGGTTGACCTGGTGGCCGGGAAGGAAAGCGGCCAGCAGGTCAACCCCATACATTCAGCGGGTTGACCTGGTGGCCGGGAAGGAAAGCGGCCAGCAGGTCAACCCCATACATTCAGCGGGTTGACCTGGTGGCCGGGAAGAAAAGCGGCCAGCAGGTCAACCCCATACATTCAGCGGGTTGACCTGGTGGCCGGGAAGGAAAGCGGCCAGCAGGTCAACCCCATACATTCAGCGGGTTGACCTGGTGGCCGGGAAGGAAAGCGGCCAGCAGGTCAACCCCATACATTCAGCGGGTTGACCTGGTGGCCGGGAAGAAAAGCGGCCAGCAGGTCAACCCCATACATTCAGCGGGTTGACCTGGTGGCCGGGAAGGAAAGCGGCCAGCAGGTCAACCCCATACATTCAGCGGGTTGACCTGGTGGCCGGGAAGGAAAGCGGCCACCAGGTCAACCCCATACAGGCAGCGGGTTGACCTGGTGGCCCGAAAGCAAACCGGCCACCAGGTCAACCCGGAGCCTGCCCCCGCGGGCAGGGGCCGGCATACCCCCGTCCGTCCGGGGTCGCCCTGCCCCGGGCTCCGGGCTTAAGTCCCGAGCGGCCACCAGGTCAACCCGGAGCCTGCCCCCGCGGGCAGGGGCCGGCGGACCCCCGTCCGTCCGGGGTCGCCCTGCCCCGGGCTCCGGGCTTATTCCCCGTCCGGCCACCAGGTCAACCCGGAGCCTGCCCCCGCGGGCAGGGGCCAGGCGGAGCCCCGTCCGTCCGGGGTCGCCCTGCCCCGGGCTCCGGGCTTAAGTCCCGAGCGGCCACCAGGTCAACCCGGAGCCAGCCCCCGCGGGCAGGGGCCGGCGGAGCCCCGTCCGTCCGGGGTCGCCCTGCCCCGGGCTCCGGGCTTAATTCCCGTCCGGCCACCAGGTCAACCCGGAGCCTGCCCCCGCGGGCAGGGGCCAGGCGGACCCCCGTCTGTCCGGGGTCGCCCTGCCC
>NC_134261.1:11334778-11337278 GCF_965152275.1 Natator depressus
TTTCCTCCGGGTTGACCTGGTGTCCCGGGGGGACTTAGACTTTTTTTCAGCCTTTTCCTCCGGGTTGACCTGGTGTCCCGGGGGGACTTAGACTTTTTTTCAGCCTTTTCCTCCGGGTTGACCTGGTGTCCCGGGGGGACTTAGACATTTTTTTCAGCCTTTTCCTCCGGGTTGACCTGGTGTCCCGGGGGGACTTAGACTTTTTTTCAGCCTTTTCCTCCGGGTTGACCTGGTGTCCCGGGGGGACTTAGACATTTTTTTCAGCCTTTTCCTCCGGGTTGACCTGGTGTCCCGGGGGGACTTAGACATTTTTTTCAGCCTTTTCCTCCGGGTTGACCTGGTGTCCCGGGGGGACTTAGACATTTTTTTCAGCCTTTTCCTCCGGGCTGACCTGGTGGCCGAGCGTCTCGCCGTCCGCGGCCGGAGCTAGAGATGCCCCCCCCCCCAGGCCAGCCTGCGAAGCCGCGGCCAGGATCGGGCCCCTGGAAGTCTGACTAAAAATTTTCACCGACCCCAAAAACGGTTAGGGGGGGCCTCATAAAGCCTCCGGAGCGAAAAAAAAAAAAACGGAAAAAAGGATCGGGCCCACCCGAGGCAGGGGAGTCAGTAAGGGAAAGGGGACGAGGCGGCCCGGAGCCGGGTGCCCGGAGCCGGGTGCCGGCGGCCAGGATCGGGCCCCTGGAAGTCTGAAAAATTTTTTTCACCGACCCCCAAAGTGGTATTGGGGGGGGCTCATAAAGCCTCCGGAGCGAAAAAAAAAAAAACGGAAAAAAGGATCGGGCCCACCCGAGGCAGGGGAGTCAGTAAGGGAAAGGGGACGAGGCGGCCCGGAGCCGGGTGCCCGGAGCCGGGTGCCCGCGGCCAGGATCGGGCCCCTGGAAGTCTGAAAAAAAATTTTTCACCGACCCCCAAAGTGGTGTTGGGGGGGGCTCACGAAGCCTCCGGAGCGGAAAAAAAAAACGGAAAAAAGGATCGGGCCCACCCGAGGCAGCGGAGTCAGTAAGGGAAAGGGGACGAGGCGGCCCGGAGCCGGGTGCCCGGAGCCGGGTGCCCGCGGCCAGGATCGGGCCCCTGGAAGTCTGAAAAAAAAAATTTCACCGACCCCCAAAGGGGTGTTGGGGGGGGGCTCATGAAGCCTCCGGAGCGAAAAAAAAAAACGGAAAAAAGGATCGGGCCCACCCGAGGCAGGGGAGTCAGTAAGGGAAAGGGGACGAGGCGGACCGGAGCCGAGTGCCTACGGCCATACCGGACGGAAGGCCCCCGATCCCGTCCGATCTCGGAAGGTAAACCGTCCCGGGCCTGGCTAGTACTTGGATGGGTGACCGCCTGGGAATCCCAGGTGCCGTAGGCAGCTTTTCCCGCTGCGAGCCAGCTCTCTCCTTTTCTGGGGAACAAGGGCAGGGTCGCCCTGCCAGGGGCCCTGGGGCTGAAGTCCCTGCCGGCCACCAGGTCAACCCGGAGCCTGCCCCTCTGCGGCCAGCAGGTCAACCCCATACCGGCAGGGGGTTGACCTGGTGGCCGGGAAGCAGAGCGGCCAGCAGGTCAACCCCATACATTCAGCGGGTTGACCTGGTGGACGGGAAGGAAAGCGGCCAGCAGGTCAACCCCATACTTTCAGCGGGTTGACCTGGTGGCCGGGAAGGAAAGCGGCCAGCAGGTCAACCCCATACATTCAGCGGGTTGACCTGGTGGCCGGGAAGGAAAGCGGCCAGCAGGTCAACCCCATACATTCAGCGGGTTGACCTGGTGGCCGGGAAGGAAAGCGGCCAGCAGGTCAACCCCATACATTCAGCGGGTTGACCTGGTGGCCGGGAAGAAAAGCGGCCAGCAGGTCAACCCCATACATTCAGCGGGTTGACCTGGTGGCCGGGAAGGAAAGCGGCCAGCAGGTCAACCCCATACATTCAGCGGGTTGACCTGGTGGCCGGGAAGGAAAGCGGCCACCAGGTCAACCCCATACAGGCAGCGGGTTGACCTGGTGGCCCGAAAGCAAACCGGCCACCAGGTCAACCCGGAGCCTGCCCCCGCGGGCAGGGGCCGGCATACCCCCGTCCGTCCGGGGTCGCCCTGCCCCGGGCTCCGGGCTTAAGTCCCGAGCGGCCACCAGGTCAACCCGGAGCCTGCCCCCGCGGGCAGGGGCCGGCGGACCCCCGTCCGTCCGGGGTCGCCCTGCCCCGGGCTCCGGGCTTATTCCCCGTCCGGCCACCAGGTCAACCCGGAGCCTGCCCCCGCGGGCAGGGGCCAGGCGGAGCCCCGTCCGTCCGGGGTCGCCCTGCCCCGGGCTCCGGGCTTAAGTCCCGAGCGGCCACCAGGTCAACCCGGAGCCAGCCCCCGCGGGCAGGGGCCGGCGGAGCCCCGTCCGTCCGGGGTCGCCCTGCCCCGGGCTCCGGGCTTAATTCCCGTCCGGCCACCAGGTCAACCCGGAGCCTGCCCCCGCGGGCAGGGGCCAGGCGGACCCCCGTCTGTCCGGGGTCGCCCTGCCCCGGGCTCCGGGCTTAAT
>NC_134261.1:11349778-11352278 GCF_965152275.1 Natator depressus
CTGGTGTCCCGGGGGGACTTAGACTTTTTTTCAGCCTTTTCCTCCGGGTTGACCTGGTGTCCCGGGGGGACTTAGACTTTTTTTCAGCCTTTTCCTCCGGGTTGACCTGGTGTCCCGGGGGGACTTAGACATTTTTTTCAGCCTTTTCCTCCGGGTTGACCTGGTGTCCCGGGGGGACTTAGACTTTTTTTCAGCCTTTTCCTCCGGGTTGACCTGGTGTCCCGGGGGGACTTAGACATTTTTTTCAGCCTTTTCCTCCGGGTTGACCTGGTGTCCCGGGGGGACTTAGACATTTTTTTCAGCCTTTTCCTCCGGGTTGACCTGGTGTCCCGGGGGGACTTAGACATTTTTTTCAGCCTTTTCCTCCGGGCTGACCTGGTGGCCGAGCGTCTCGCCGTCCGCGGCCGGAGCTAGAGATGCCCCCCCCCCCAGGCCAGCCTGCGAAGCCGCGGCCAGGATCGGGCCCCTGGAAGTCTGACTAAAAATTTTCACCGACCCCAAAAACGGTTAGGGGGGGCCTCATAAAGCCTCCGGAGCGAAAAAAAAAAAAACGGAAAAAAGGATCGGGCCCACCCGAGGCAGGGGAGTCAGTAAGGGAAAGGGGACGAGGCGGCCCGGAGCCGGGTGCCCGGAGCCGGGTGCCGGCGGCCAGGATCGGGCCCCTGGAAGTCTGAAAAATTTTTTTCACCGACCCCCAAAGTGGTATTGGGGGGGGCTCATAAAGCCTCCGGAGCGAAAAAAAAAAAAACGGAAAAAAGGATCGGGCCCACCCGAGGCAGGGGAGTCAGTAAGGGAAAGGGGACGAGGCGGCCCGGAGCCGGGTGCCCGGAGCCGGGTGCCCGCGGCCAGGATCGGGCCCCTGGAAGTCTGAAAAAAAATTTTTCACCGACCCCCAAAGTGGTGTTGGGGGGGGCTCACGAAGCCTCCGGAGCGGAAAAAAAAAACGGAAAAAAGGATCGGGCCCACCCGAGGCAGCGGAGTCAGTAAGGGAAAGGGGACGAGGCGGCCCGGAGCCGGGTGCCCGGAGCCGGGTGCCCGCGGCCAGGATCGGGCCCCTGGAAGTCTGAAAAAAAAAATTTCACCGACCCCCAAAGGGGTGTTGGGGGGGGGCTCATGAAGCCTCCGGAGCGAAAAAAAAAAACGGAAAAAAGGATCGGGCCCACCCGAGGCAGGGGAGTCAGTAAGGGAAAGGGGACGAGGCGGACCGGAGCCGAGTGCCTACGGCCATACCGGACGGAAGGCCCCCGATCCCGTCCGATCTCGGAAGGTAAACCGTCCCGGGCCTGGCTAGTACTTGGATGGGTGACCGCCTGGGAATCCCAGGTGCCGTAGGCAGCTTTTCCCGCTGCGAGCCAGCTCTCTCCTTTTCTGGGGAACAAGGGCAGGGTCGCCCTGCCAGGGGCCCTGGGGCTGAAGTCCCTGCCGGCCACCAGGTCAACCCGGAGCCTGCCCCTCTGCGGCCAGCAGGTCAACCCCATACCGGCAGGGGGTTGACCTGGTGGCCGGGAAGCAGAGCGGCCAGCAGGTCAACCCCATACATTCAGCGGGTTGACCTGGTGGACGGGAAGGAAAGCGGCCAGCAGGTCAACCCCATACTTTCAGCGGGTTGACCTGGTGGCCGGGAAGGAAAGCGGCCAGCAGGTCAACCCCATACATTCAGCGGGTTGACCTGGTGGCCGGGAAGGAAAGCGGCCAGCAGGTCAACCCCATACATTCAGCGGGTTGACCTGGTGGCCGGGAAGGAAAGCGGCCAGCAGGTCAACCCCATACATTCAGCGGGTTGACCTGGTGGCCGGGAAGAAAAGCGGCCAGCAGGTCAACCCCATACATTCAGCGGGTTGACCTGGTGGCCGGGAGGAAAGCGGCCAGCAGGTCAACCCCATACATTCAGCGGGTTGACCTGGTGGCCGGGAAGGAAAGCGGCCACCAGGTCAACCCCATACAGGCAGCGGGTTGACCTGGTGGCCCGAAAGCAAACCGGCCACCAGGTCAACCCGGAGCCTGCCCCCGCGGGCAGGGGCCGGCATACCCCCGTCCGTCCGGGGTCGCCCTGCCCCGGGCTCCGGGCTTAAGTCCCGAGCGGCCACCAGGTCAACCCGGAGCCTGCCCCCGCGGGCAGGGGCCGGCGGACCCCCGTCCGTCCGGGGTCGCCCTGCCCCGGGCTCCGGGCTTATTCCCCGTCCGGCCACCAGGTCAACCCGGAGCCTGCCCCCGCGGGCAGGGGCCAGGCGGAGCCCCGTCCGTCCGGGGTCGCCCTGCCCCGGGCTCCGGGCTTAAGTCCCGAGCGGCCACCAGGTCAACCCGGAGCCAGCCCCCGCGGGCAGGGGCCGGCGGAGCCCCGTCCGTCCGGGGTCGCCCTGCCCCGGGCTCCGGGCTTAATTCCCGTCCGGCCACCAGGTCAACCCGGAGCCTGCCCCCGCGGGCAGGGGCCAGGCGGACCCCCGTCTGTCCGGGGTCGCCCTGCCCCGGGCTCCGGGCTTAATTCTCCTCCGGCCACCAG
>NC_134261.1:11364778-11367278 GCF_965152275.1 Natator depressus
CTTAGACTTTTTTTCAGCCTTTTCCTCCGGGTTGACCTGGTGTCCCGGGGGGACTTAGACTTTTTTTCAGCCTTTTCCTCCGGGTTGACCTGGTGTCCCGGGGGGACTTAGACATTTTTTTCAGCCTTTTCCTCCGGGTTGACCTGGTGTCCCGGGGGGACTTAGACTTTTTTTCAGCCTTTTCCTCCGGGTTGACCTGGTGTCCCGGGGGGACTTAGACATTTTTTTCAGCCTTTTCCTCCGGGTTGACCTGGTGTCCCGGGGGGACTTAGACATTTTTTTCAGCCTTTTCCTCCGGGTTGACCTGGTGTCCCGGGGGGACTTAGACATTTTTTTCAGCCTTTTCCTCCGGGCTGACCTGGTGGCCGAGCGTCTCGCCGTCCGCGGCCGGAGCTAGAGATGCCCCCCCCCCCAGGCCAGCCTGCGAAGCCGCGGCCAGGATCGGGCCCCTGGAAGTCTGACTAAAAATTTTCACCGACCCCAAAAACGGTTAGGGGGGGCCTCATAAAGCCTCCGGAGCGAAAAAAAAAAAAACGGAAAAAAGGATCGGGCCCACCCGAGGCAGGGGAGTCAGTAAGGGAAAGGGGACGAGGCGGCCCGGAGCCGGGTGCCCGGAGCCGGGTGCCGGCGGCCAGGATCGGGCCCCTGGAAGTCTGAAAAATTTTTTTCACCGACCCCCAAAGTGGTATTGGGGGGGGCTCATAAAGCCTCCGGAGCGAAAAAAAAAAAAACGGAAAAAAGGATCGGGCCCACCCGAGGCAGGGGAGTCAGTAAGGGAAAGGGGACGAGGCGGCCCGGAGCCGGGTGCCCGGAGCCGGGTGCCCGCGGCCAGGATCGGGCCCCTGGAAGTCTGAAAAAAAATTTTTCACCGACCCCCAAAGTGGTGTTGGGGGGGGCTCACGAAGCCTCCGGAGCGGAAAAAAAAAACGGAAAAAAGGATCGGGCCCACCCGAGGCAGCGGAGTCAGTAAGGGAAAGGGGACGAGGCGGCCCGGAGCCGGGTGCCCGGAGCCGGGTGCCCGCGGCCAGGATCGGGCCCCTGGAAGTCTGAAAAAAAAAATTTCACCGACCCCCAAAGGGGTGTTGGGGGGGGGCTCATGAAGCCTCCGGAGCGAAAAAAAAAAACGGAAAAAAGGATCGGGCCCACCCGAGGCAGGGGAGTCAGTAAGGGAAAGGGGACGAGGCGGACCGGAGCCGAGTGCCTACGGCCATACCGGACGGAAGGCCCCCGATCCCGTCCGATCTCGGAAGGTAAACCGTCCCGGGCCTGGCTAGTACTTGGATGGGTGACCGCCTGGGAATCCCAGGTGCCGTAGGCAGCTTTTCCCGCTGCGAGCCAGCTCTCTCCTTTTCTGGGGAACAAGGGCAGGGTCGCCCTGCCAGGGGCCCTGGGGCTGAAGTCCCTGCCGGCCACCAGGTCAACCCGGAGCCTGCCCCTCTGCGGCCAGCAGGTCAACCCCATACCGGCAGGGGGTTGACCTGGTGGCCGGGAAGCAGAGCGGCCAGCAGGTCAACCCCATACATTCAGCGGGTTGACCTGGTGGACGGGAAGGAAAGCGGCCAGCAGGTCAACCCCATACTTTCAGCGGGTTGACCTGGTGGCCGGGAAGGAAAGCGGCCAGCAGGTCAACCCCATACATTCAGCGGGTTGACCTGGTGGCCGGGAAGGAAAGCGGCCAGCAGGTCAACCCCATACATTCAGCGGGTTGACCTGGTGGCCGGGAAGGAAAGCGGCCAGCAGGTCAACCCCATACATTCAGCGGGTTGACCTGGTGGCCGGGAAGAAAAGCGGCCAGCAGGTCAACCCCATACATTCAGCGGGTTGACCTGGTGGCCGGGAAGGAAAGCGGCCAGCAGGTCAACCCCATACATTCAGCGGGTTGACCTGGTGGCCGGGAAGGAAAGCGGCCACCAGGTCAACCCCATACAGGCAGCGGGTTGACCTGGTGGCCCGAAAGCAAACCGGCCACCAGGTCAACCCGGAGCCTGCCCCCGCGGGCAGGGGCCGGCATACCCCCGTCCGTCCGGGGTCGCCCTGCCCCGGGCTCCGGGCTTAAGTCCCGAGCGGCCACCAGGTCAACCCGGAGCCTGCCCCCGCGGGCAGGGGCCGGCGGACCCCCGTCCGTCCGGGGTCGCCCTGCCCCGGGCTCCGGGCTTATTCCCCGTCCGGCCACCAGGTCAACCCGGAGCCTGCCCCCGCGGGCAGGGGCCAGGCGGAGCCCCGTCCGTCCGGGGTCGCCCTGCCCCGGGCTCCGGGCTTAAGTCCCGAGCGGCCACCAGGTCAACCCGGAGCCAGCCCCCGCGGGCAGGGGCCGGCGGAGCCCCGTCCGTCCGGGGTCGCCCTGCCCCGGGCTCCGGGCTTAATTCCCGTCCGGCCACCAGGTCAACCCGGAGCCTGCCCCCGCGGGCAGGGGCCAGGCGGACCCCCGTCTGTCCGGGGTCGCCCTGCCCCGGGCTCCGGGCTTAATTCTCCTCCGGCCACCAGGTCAACCCGGAGCCTG
>NC_134261.1:11379778-11382278 GCF_965152275.1 Natator depressus
GCCTTTTCCTCCGGGTTGACCTGGTGTCCCGGGGGGACTTAGACTTTTTTTCAGCCTTTTCCTCCGGGTTGACCTGGTGTCCCGGGGGGACTTAGACATTTTTTTCAGCCTTTTCCTCCGGGTTGACCTGGTGTCCCGGGGGGACTTAGACTTTTTTTCAGCCTTTTCCTCCGGGTTGACCTGGTGTCCCGGGGGGACTTAGACATTTTTTTCAGCCTTTTCCTCCGGGTTGACCTGGTGTCCCGGGGGGACTTAGACATTTTTTTCAGCCTTTTCCTCCGGGTTGACCTGGTGTCCCGGGGGGACTTAGACATTTTTTTCAGCCTTTTCCTCCGGGCTGACCTGGTGGCCGAGCGTCTCGCCGTCCGCGGCCGGAGCTAGAGATGCCCCCCCCCCCAGGCCAGCCTGCGAAGCCGCGGCCAGGATCGGGCCCCTGGAAGTCTGACTAAAAATTTTCACCGACCCCAAAAACGGTTAGGGGGGGCCTCATAAAGCCTCCGGAGCGAAAAAAAAAAAAACGGAAAAAAGGATCGGGCCCACCCGAGGCAGGGGAGTCAGTAAGGGAAAGGGGACGAGGCGGCCCGGAGCCGGGTGCCCGGAGCCGGGTGCCGGCGGCCAGGATCGGGCCCCTGGAAGTCTGAAAAATTTTTTTCACCGACCCCCAAAGTGGTATTGGGGGGGGCTCATAAAGCCTCCGGAGCGAAAAAAAAAAAAACGGAAAAAAGGATCGGGCCCACCCGAGGCAGGGGAGTCAGTAAGGGAAAGGGGACGAGGCGGCCCGGAGCCGGGTGCCCGGAGCCGGGTGCCCGCGGCCAGGATCGGGCCCCTGGAAGTCTGAAAAAAAATTTTTCACCGACCCCCAAAGTGGTGTTGGGGGGGGCTCACGAAGCCTCCGGAGCGGAAAAAAAAAACGGAAAAAAGGATCGGGCCCACCCGAGGCAGCGGAGTCAGTAAGGGAAAGGGGACGAGGCGGCCCGGAGCCGGGTGCCCGGAGCCGGGTGCCCGCGGCCAGGATCGGGCCCCTGGAAGTCTGAAAAAAAAAATTTCACCGACCCCCAAAGGGGTGTTGGGGGGGGGCTCATGAAGCCTCCGGAGCGAAAAAAAAAAACGGAAAAAAGGATCGGGCCCACCCGAGGCAGGGGAGTCAGTAAGGGAAAGGGGACGAGGCGGACCGGAGCCGAGTGCCTACGGCCATACCGGACGGAAGGCCCCCGATCCCGTCCGATCTCGGAAGGTAAACCGTCCCGGGCCTGGCTAGTACTTGGATGGGTGACCGCCTGGGAATCCCAGGTGCCGTAGGCAGCTTTTCCCGCTGCGAGCCAGCTCTCTCCTTTTCTGGGGAACAAGGGCAGGGTCGCCCTGCCAGGGGCCCTGGGGCTGAAGTCCCTGCCGGCCACCAGGTCAACCCGGAGCCTGCCCCTCTGCGGCCAGCAGGTCAACCCCATACCGGCAGGGGGTTGACCTGGTGGCCGGGAAGCAGAGCGGCCAGCAGGTCAACCCCATACATTCAGCGGGTTGACCTGGTGGACGGGAAGGAAAGCGGCCAGCAGGTCAACCCCATACTTTCAGCGGGTTGACCTGGTGGCCGGGAAGGAAAGCGGCCAGCAGGTCAACCCCATACATTCAGCGGGTTGACCTGGTGGCCGGGAAGGAAAGCGGCCAGCAGGTCAACCCCATACATTCAGCGGGTTGACCTGGTGGCCGGGAAGGAAAGCGGCCAGCAGGTCAACCCCATACATTCAGCGGGTTGACCTGGTGGCCGGGAAGAAAAGCGGCCAGCAGGTCAACCCCATACATTCAGCGGGTTGACCTGGTGGCCGGGAAGGAAAGCGGCCAGCAGGTCAACCCCATACATTCAGCGGGTTGACCTGGTGGCCGGGAAGGAAAGCGGCCACCAGGTCAACCCCATACAGGCAGCGGGTTGACCTGGTGGCCCGAAAGCAAACCGGCCACCAGGTCAACCCGGAGCCTGCCCCCGCGGGCAGGGGCCAAGCGGACCCCCCTCCGCCCGGGCTTGCCCTGCTCCGAGCCGGGGCTTAATCCCCGTCCGGCCACCAGGTCAACCCGGAGCCTGCCCCTCTGCGGCCAGCAGGTCAACCCCATGCCGGCAGCGGGTTGACCTGGTGGCCGGGAAGGAAAGCGGCCACCAGGTCAACCCCATACTTTCAGCGGGTTGACCTGGTGGCCGGGAAGGAAAGCGGCCACCAGGTCAACCCCATACTTTCAGCGGGTTGACCTGGTGGCCGGGAAGGAAAGCGGCCAGCAGGTCAACCCCATACATTCAGCGGGTTGACCTGGTGGCCGGGAAGGAAAGCGGCCAGCAGGTCAACCCCATACATTCAGCGGGTTGACCTGGTGGCCGGGAAGGAAAGCGGCCAGCAGGTCAACCCCATACATTCAGCGGGTTGACCTGGTGGCCGGGAAGAAAAGCGGCCAGCAGGTCAACCCCATACATTCAGCGGGTTGACCTGGTGGCCGGGAAGGAAAGCGGCCAGCAGGT
>NC_134261.1:11402383-11404883 GCF_965152275.1 Natator depressus
CCTATCCGACCTCCTGGTTCTCTCGGTCGGCCGAGGGCACTTTTGGCGACCCCATCCGGACTTCCGTGAGACTGCCGGCCATCAGGTCAACCCGTCACTTTGAATGGGGTTGACCTGATGGCCGAGCAGGGACTTAGACATTTTTTCAGCCTTTTCCTCGGGGTTGACCTGGTGTCCCGGGGGGACTTAGACATTTTTTTCAGCCTTTTCCTCCGGGTTGACCTGGTGTCCCGGGGGGACTTAGACATTTTTTCAGCCTTTTCCTCCGGGTTGACCTGGTGTCCCGGGGGGACTTAGACTTTTTTTCAGCCTTTTCCTCCGGGTTGACCTGGTGTCCCGGGGGGACTTAGACTTTTTTTCAGCCTTTTCCTCCGGGTTGACCTGGTGTCCCGGGGGGACTTAGACATTTTTTTCAGCCTTTTCCTCCGGGTTGACCTGGTGTCCCGGGGGGACTTAGACTTTTTTTCAGCCTTTTCCTCCGGGTTGACCTGGTGTCCCGGGGGGACTTAGACTTTTTTTCAGCCTTTTCCTCCGGGTTGACCTGGTGTCCCGGGGGGACTTAGACTTTTTTTCAGCCTTTTCCTCCGGGTTGACCTGGTGTCCCGGGGGGACTTAGACTTTTTTTCAGCCTTTTCCTCCGGGTTGACCTGGTGTCCCGGGGGGACTTAGACATTTTTTTCAGCCTTTTCCTCCGGGTTGACCTGGTGTCCCGGGGGGACTTAGACTTTTTTTCAGCCTTTTCCTCCGGGTTGACCTGGTGTCCCGGGGGGACTTAGACATTTTTTTCAGCCTTTTCCTCCGGGTTGACCTGGTGTCCCGGGGGGACTTAGACATTTTTTTCAGCCTTTTCCTCCGGGCTGACCTGGTGGCCGAGCGTCTCGCCGTCCGCGGCCGGAGCTAGAGATGCCCCCCCCCCCAGGCCAGCCTGCGAAGCCGCGGCCAGGATCGGGCCCCTGGAAGTCTGACTAAAAATTTTCACCGACCCCAAAAACGGTTAGGGGGGGCCTCATAAAGCCTCCGGAGCGAAAAAAAAAAAAACGGAAAAAAGGATCGGGCCCACCCGAGGCAGGGGAGTCAGTAAGGGAAAGGGGACGAGGCGGCCCGGAGCCGGGTGCCCGGAGCCGGGTGCCGGCGGCCAGGATCGGGCCCCTGGAAGTCTGAAAAATTTTTTTCACCGACCCCCAAAGTGGTATTGGGGGGGGCTCATAAAGCCTCCGGAGCGAAAAAAAAAAAAAACGGAAAAAAGGATCGGGCCCACCCGAGGCAGGGGAGTCAGTAAGGGAAAGGGGACGAGGCGGCCCGGAGCCGGGTGCCCGGAGCCGGGTGCCCGCGGCCAGGATCGGGCCCCTGGAAGTCTGAAAAAAATTTTTTCACCGACCCCCAAAGTGGTGTTGGGGGGGGCTCACGAAGCCTCCGGAGCGGAAAAAAAAAAACGGAAAAAAGGATCGGGCCCACCCGAGGCAGCGGAGTCAGTAAGGGAAAGGGGACGAGGCGGCCCGGAGCCGGGTGCCCGGAGCCGGGTGCCCGCGGCCAGGATCGGGCCCCTGGAAGTCTGAAAAAAAAAATTTCACCGACCCCCAAAGGGGTGTTGGGGGGGGGCTCACGAAGCCTCCGGAGCGGAAAAAAAAAAACGGAAAAAAGGATCGGGCCCACCCGAGGCAGGGGAGTCAGTAAGGGAAAGGGGACGAGGCGGACCGGAGCCGAGTGCCTACGGCCATACCGGACGGAAGGCCCCCGATCCCGTCCGATCTCGGAAGGTAAACCGTCCCGGGCCTGGCTAGTACTTGGATGGGTGACCGCCTGGGAATCCCAGGTGCCGTAGGCAGCTTTTCCCGCTGCGAGCCAGCTCTCTCCTTTTCTGGGGAACAAGGGCAGGGTCGCCCTGCCAGGGGCCCTGGGGCTGAAGTCCCTGCCGGCCACCAGGTCAACCCGGAGCCTGCCCCTCTGCGGCCAGCAGGTCAACCCCATACCGGCAGGGGGTTGACCTGGTGGCCGGGAAGCAGAGCGGCCAGCAGGTCAACCCCATACATTCAGCGGGTTGACCTGGTGGACGGGAAGGAAAGCGGCCAGCAGGTCAACCCCATACTTTCAGCGGGTTGACCTGGTGGCCGGGAAGGAAAGCGGCCAGCAGGTCAACCCCATACATTCAGCGGGTTGACCTGGTGGCCGGGAAGGAAAGCGGCCAGCAGGTCAACCCCATACATTCAGCGGGTTGACCTGGTGGCCGGGAAGGAAAGCGGCCAGCAGGTCAACCCCATACATTCAGCGGGTTGACCTGGTGGCCGGGAAGGAAAGCGGCCAGCAGGTCAACCCCATACATTCAGCGGGTTGACCTGGTGGCCGGGAAGGAAAGCGGCCAGCAGGTCAACCCCATACATTCAGCGGGTTGACCTGGTGGCCCGAAAGCAAACCGGCCACCAGGTCAACCCGGAGCCTGCCCCCGCGGGCAGGGGCCAAGCGGACCCCCCTCCGCCCGGGCTTGCCCTGCTCCGAGCCGGGG